>NC_058409.1:9337153-9637153 GCF_002201575.2 Neomonachus schauinslandi | reverse complement strand
GCTCCCAGCTGCAGAATTCTGAAACTCTTAAAACCACACGATCTCAGGCAGTGAAGAGGCAAGAGATTTTTCACTGAGAGCGGAGATGGAGGTGTCCTGGGGAGGCGATGTTGAGATCACCCACCATCCTTCTCTGGGTACAAGGTGAAGGCGTTGGGGAAGACACAGAAAAAGGGGACAGAGTAACGTTCATGCTATATTGTTCTAACAGCTTCAGAGAACAGGAGTCTTCCGTATACTTTCCCAGCATCTTCCCCACACCCTAAAATCCACCCCGGAGAAAGAGGTTGGCTTAGGTGTCAGGAAGAAGAACCAAACCAGCCCGCGTGCAATGGCCCCTAGTCAGGCACCAGATACGGCAGCGAGCTGACCACCTCCCCGGATTCGGTGACAATGTCATCGTACACCCAGCGTCGGTTGCAGCGGCACTCGGGCCCGCACTTGTTGGAGTTGCACTTGGGACAAGGGTAGAAGCAGCCCAGACAGTTCTTCTCCAAGCAATCACACAGATCAGCATCATTGAAGATCAGCCTGCCGCTCTTGTCGTACTTCTTCCTAACTCTGCCGGGAGAACAGAAGACAGTGCCAGGTTCCCCAGCAAGGAGCATGAACCACTCTGCAGCCACCTCCCTAACTCCGATCCCTTGATTCCGGGGAACCAGCACCCGGAGGATTCCCCAGCCACGATTCCCAATAGTAGATGGCAGCAGTGTCCCCAGGAAATTCAGCCCATGTGCCCCGCACCCCCCCACGCCGATTTCCAACACAGCCGGGCTCATCACTGACAGGACCCTTCGTTTTCCCTGGAAGGTGATATGCCACCAAAGTCAATTATAAAGAAGAGCTGAATAAAAGCTTCTTCCTACAAATGCCACCCCCCCATTTTTCTTTAAAAATATAATCATTCCTGATGGGATTTTTCCCTGATAAATTACACTCTTTTTTCTTTCTGCAAAAAAGCACTCTAGTGAATATGATTATGGTTTTTAATGACCCAAGATAAATAGGAGAACTGTCCATGACTGCACCATCATCATTAACAGAAAAACACACATATATACCCACCCACACACACACACAAAACTCCTTTGGTAACAGTCTCCAGGTGCCATGCTTCAGCTCCTTTCTGATTCTGTCACCCAGTGTGGAGCGAGAAGGCAGGTGACCAAGATGGCGGCCTCTCTTGGAAGCTCTGAGTGAAGGCAAGGTGTTCTGTGCCAGAGGGAACGCACCAGAGCCTACACCCCACTTGAGTCCCCACACTTTCTCCGTCAGCCCCTACAACGTGCCCAGGAAACAGAAGCTGTCACAGGAATTCTACCACCCTCTCAAATCCAGGCCCTTTTGAAATAAACCCTTCAGAATTGAGCTGCTTGAAAGCCTGAGGAGGACCAAGTGTCTCTAGACAGCTTGTATCCATTATTAACAACTGGAAGTTAAAAAAAAGAAAAAAAAAAAGGCTGGCCCTCAGCTGGTGTGGTGAGATTATGAACTTCTCCACCCTTTGTCTTGAAACAGGTTCAACACCTGCTCTCCTTCCTGTTCAGGGTAAGTAATGCTGTTCTCTCTTCTTCCCTCTCCTAACAAAGCAGGGAAGGCGGAGGATCATTATGGAAACTTGCTGCCTGATTTTCTCACTTAGGCAGGAATACCTTCCAATGAGGATTTATATCTGAAGCATTTCATCTGTGGAAGGAAGGCTCCACTCCTTCCCATGCCCACCAGGAAATGCAGGTATCAGCAGACCAGGAGATTTAAAATCCATGATGGAAATCACGGGAGTGGGTGGTCATGAAGCCACCAGATTGCCCATATCAGATCTTGTCCTTGTCCCTCTGCGTTAACCCAAATATTCCCTCGCCTTAACTCAGACACCAAGAGGCAAATTTTATAGTTTCCTGCCCACCTGATGCTATCTTTTATAAAATTTTAAACTATTCGTACACACGAAAGTGTGCAAAACATACATGCACAGATAAAGAAGAATAAAGCAAACCTCCACATTCTCACTGCCCAACGTGATAAAAGGTATAACAGGGTTGAGGTCCTCTTCATGCCCCGCCCACTGCATCCCTCAAACCCGCCCTCCAAGAGGAACCTAGCTTGCTGTTATAAAAATCATCTCCTTAGGGTCCCTGGCTGGCTCAGTTGGTAGAGCATGCAACTCTTGATCTCAGGGTCCTGGGGCTTAGAGTCATGAGTTCAAGACCCATGTTAGCCATAAAAAAAAAATTCATCTCCCTGCCTTAGTTACATGTGTATGAATCCCCAAGCACATTGCATTTCCCTACATTGTGATTTGTGATTCATCCATGATGGTACTAGCTGTTATTCAAATATTTTCACTTCTATATGCATTCTGCTGTAAGAATATACAAGTTTCTCATCTTTTCCATTATGGATGGGCATTTTGATTATTACTATCTTATTTTCTTTACTATTATAACAATGCTATGAGACTTTTGAATGTGTCTCCTGTTGTAAATATACAAGAGTTTTTCCAGGATATATATCTAGGAGTGAAGATGTTAGGTCATAAGGTATACAGCTCATACCAGCCTGTTTTTAAATAGTGGTTGTACACATATTACACTCAATTCACGTCCAGTAGTTTCACCAACATTGATATCATCAGACTACATGCTGCCTCTCTGGGGAGTGGGGTGATGCCCCATGCTATACTGATGAGATTCTGTATCCTGAACATTTACTTAGCCTTTTCTTCTATGAAATGCCTATTCATTGATTGGTTCATTTTTCTCTTTGCATGTTTATCTTTTTCTTATTGGGTTGTATGTATTTTGGATACTGATCTTTCAAATTATAAGTAGTTTCTCCTATCTTGTGGTTTGTCTTTCATTATTTTTAAGATGTCTCTTAATGGGTATAAATTTTTAATTTTAATGTAGTCAAATTCATCAGCCTTTTTGGTTGCTTTATGGTTTGTTTATACTTACGATGTGCTAACAATTGATGTGGGAAACAAAGGCAAAAGAAAAATTATTAAATATCCTTAGTACCTACAGCCCATTCACAGGTCCTTGAACCAGGCAGAGTGACCTTCCTCTAGGGACTCAGCTGCCTCGATGTTGATACGTTACTAAGGGCAAAAGACAATCTTAGCCCGACCCGCAGGACCCCATAAGTCTACTTTCACATATAAAAATTCCATTGGAAACTTCCTTTATCTCTACCCCCTAAGATTCATGTTGACAATCATCCCCCAAGCATATGGCCCACCGATATACACCTGAAGGGTCTCGTGACTAAGGTTTTATTAGACGGTAATAAATGACCTTTTCCCAACAATAGCTAGCCCCCTCAAGGTCTGGATACCTTGCTTCCAAAATTCCTTAGAGACTTACACTATCTCTAACCCTCTCCCAACTTGAAAGCATATAATGGGCAACCATTCATGACCCCAGTGTAGCTCTTTCTGCCCTCGTGTCCATCCCCCATGCTTTAATAAAATCACCTTTTAGCACCAAAGACGTCTCAGGAATTCTTTCTTGGCCGTCAGCTCCAAGGCCCATCTTTCCTACATCAGCTATCATTGTACTTATGATACATCTGCACACATTTGATACCTGAATTCATTCCCACAGTTATATTATTTCTCATTCTAATGATACATCTTTCTTACTTTTAATCATCTTTCTTACTAAAGCTATTACTCTAAGCATCTCAGACCATCTGAAGCATTAAAAAATTGATTCCTAGTTTGGGATTATTGTCTATTTCTTGAAGTTGCTAACTTCCAAACATATTGAGCGATATTGTACTTCAGAAAAGATATTTTTAAAACATAAAAAAGTGGCAACCTTTCCTTTGTCAAGGAGAACCCCTGCATTTTACAATCCACAAATCAAATATAATAAATCATGATCTTACTTGTATTTTACAGAAAAATATTCATTCATCTTTGACATCCGAGCTTTCTTTTTCTGCTGCCTTGTTTCAGGATTAAAGTCCGCTACCTGTGGTCCAGGATTTTGAAACGCCAAGCATTTTAACTGCCGCTCTATCTGTTGCTATGAAACAAATAATATGTATTCAGAGTAAGAACTGGATAATTTTGTTTTATGTTGTATCAAAATAAACTTTCTGTAACTTTTGCCATAATGTCAGGAAAGTACAGATGTTTTACCTAGAGAAAGAAACAGCTTAATTTGATTAAGTTTCAAAAGATGTTGTAGATTTCCTCAAGTTAGGTGATTCTGAATAAAGAAATCCATAGTATACATCTCATATAATAAATATAAATATAGTCGGTTCAGCCTCTGACTTTTGATCTCAGCTTGGGTCTTTTGGTTGTTTTATTTTTTAAGATTTGTTTATTTATTTTAGAGGCAGGGAAGGGGCAGAGGGAGAGGGAGAGACAGTCTTAAGCAGCCTCCCCGCTGAGTACAGAGCCCCACGCAGGACTCAATCTCACCACTGAGATCACGACCTGAGCCAAAATCAAGAGTTGGACGCTAAACCGACTGCGCCACCCAGGTGCCCCTCAGCTTGGGTCTTGATCTCAGCGTTGTGAGTTCAAGCCCCATGCTGGGCTCCACACTGGGCGTGGAGCCTACTTTAAAATAAATAAATAAAAATAAAAATACATATTTATACTTATAAATATAAGTATATATAAATATTTAAATAATATAATATATAATACAAACATTATATGTTAAGTATAAAATATATAAATATATATAACATATAAACATATGTTATATGTTTATATATAATATATATAAACAACCAAGCAGGAACAGAATTCCTTTTATACTTGCAAAATACCAGTTGGTTTCTCAAATCTGTTGGGGATGAAAGTCCAAATTAGCATTTATGGAGGACAAGAACAAGGGAGTAAAACCCTTCTGCAGTTGTTGGCTGGACGAACTCAGGTGGAATGTCTGAAGTGTTTCAAACCACAGTGAGACCCAAGGTGCACACAGCCCCCTTCCCCTGCCTTTAGTGTTCTGAGATAGGTTTCAGAATAATCATGACCTTGGGCGTGTGGACCCCATCAGGGCTTTGCAGCCACCTGAATGATCCACTCTCAGTAAAAGCCAGATTTGAAGAAGAAAATTTTCCTAGAATGGCTTTCTAGAGTGTTAGCGGAAAGTTTCAAAAGACTCTGTCTGGAGACATTAACAATTGGAAAAGAAACAGTCTAATGGAGAAGAGCAACAAAGATGCTTCAATAAATCCTGATACCTTATTCCAAAAATGTAGCACATATATCATGAGGGAAGGGAATGATCTTCTGAAAGATTTTAGAAGAATATAATCTGAATGGCCCCCAAACACATAGGCTGACATACAGATGAAATACTTTACCTGGAAACAAAAGGGAAACTTTCAAAGTGTGGATTTCAATGTAACAGATTAGTAACAGAATCTCAGCCTTATATGCCATTTATTTATCTTAATAATCGTCCAGGCTGTTCTAAAATAATATAAATATATTTCTTTAATTTTTCATCTCGGTGTGCGTGTATGGGTTTGTTTTTTACAAACTTAACCTTATGAAACAATTATGTATTTAGGTATGTCTGTGAAAAAAAATACAACTTCGGACCGTCCATTACCATTCTCAGTTCCATGGCAAACGATGAGGAACAGAGACACGAGGGTAAGCCTCTCTGTGTCCAAATCTGGGCTCTGCCACTTACTAGTGGCATGCCTTGACCAAGCTCCTACTTCTCTGAGCCTCGGTGTCTCCTTTCTGCAAAATGGGGTAACAGGATTATCTTGTGAGAAGGATTTGGTGAATTAATATATGCAAAGTTTTAGAATCATGGGGCGCCTGGGTGGCTCAGTCGGTTGAGCGTCTGCTTTCGGCTCAGGTCATGATCTCAGGGCCCTGGTCCCCTGCTCAGCAGGGAGTCTGCTTCTCCCTCTGCCCCTCCCCACCCTGCTCATGCTCACTCTCTCACTCTCTCTCTCAAATAAATAAGTAAAATCTTTAAAAATGGGGGGGGGGGACTAGGTTTTTTAAAATAAAAACACTGGACACTATAAAAACACTATATTCTCCACAAATATTCTTCTCCAGGGAGCAGGATTTTATTGCACAGAACACTGGGCTATAAATCAAGGGAGGTCAATGACAGAGAGGAGGCATGTGAAGTGAGACCAGCCCCGCAGGGAGCTGAGTGAAAAGGGCAGGGGGAAGCCCCATCAGCACAGAGGAGCGGAGAACCTTCCCGTGAAATCCTGACTGGATCCACCTTCCACCCAAGTCCAGGCTCACCTCAGCGATCCCCAAGTTGAGACCTCTCCAAATACCATGAAACCCTAATACCCATTTGCCATACCAGTTGCTTCTGTCCAATCTGACAGTTTTTCTCAGGAGAACTTTGACCTGTGTGTCCCTCGTGAGTGGAAGTGCTTTTGTCTGATTGTTCATTCATTTCTGATACCTGAAAAAAGTAATGGGGGAAAAAAGTAGGACACATTCATATCATACGTCTGCAAGAACTTAATCCTGTGACTTTCTGGCTCTTGCCCTACAGCTTACTTTCTTGCAAAGCCAGGTTTCCTGAAAAAGCCATCCACCCTCCTGGCTGCTTTTTTACCACTCACTCTTAGATCCTGCATCTGCCCCCCACACCCATCCAGACCACTTGACGGACACTCTTCTCTTCTGGATGTTCCATAAGCAAATCAAACGTACCTTTTACAGTTGTTAGCATCGCAGACCTCACTGGAGCAGGCAACACGGGGACCATCCACTTCTCTTTAAGAGGAGTATGAATTCTTAGACCTCCATTCTCCCCCCCTTACACTCAGTCCCTTGAAAAGAAGGAAGACGCATTGATGTCCTACATCCCCAGTAACACCGTGAAGATCTTATCCACTCCCGTGGTTTTGGTTGTCACCTCTTTGCAGAGAGAGTCCCTCAGGGTGCCTCTAAAATCCCTGACCTCCTCGCTCACGTTTTCTGACAAATTTCTAGTACAACCGGGGCTAAGGGGAAGGGACCGGTCTTCCATAAAACCCAGCTGTTGACACGCCTGTGATTTACTTTGGTTGTATACCCGGGGCACCGTGATGTGTGTGTGACTCAGGTGAAGTCAACACAGGATGCTAATCGCAAATGCACAGTCCGCTGTTCTGCAGTGCTCGCTCAGAAAGGACCAAGGACCAAGCTCCCAAGGAGGCCTCCACAGCCCTCTGATTTTCTTCTCCCATTTCCACTGCTGGGGCCATCCTCAGGGCGCTGTTTCTACTAAAGGAGTCTGAGCTATGATTTACCAAGGGGGTCTGGGTCATGTGGCCCCCCCACCTGCCTGCCACCTGGACGTTCCATCTCCATACTCCCAGGTCTGGGTCACTAGACATTGACTGCCCACTCTCCAGTTCCCAGTATTAGGTTAAGAGGCTGATTTTTCTTTCCCAGCATCCCTAACATTGATTTTCCTTTTCATTCTCTATTGGACGGAATCCACCTCCGGATAGGGTAGTAGTATTAATACTACTTACCCCTGATGAAGACAGTCTTAACGTTCCTGTCAGCTTGACAAAACCCCACACCAGGCTTCTCTTCCTGACTCTTGGCCCTGACCTCCTTTTCCTTAGAGCTTTTACTTAAGAAAGCTCATCCCTGTACATTCTTTCCCTGTCCCATTGAGATGTAAATCTTCTCCTAGCCTCTTGCCAGGTTTACAACCCAGGAATGTCTTCCTCAAAGATTAGGAGGCGTCCCTTTGAAATGTAATCAGCCAGAAAGATGGCGCCTGTGTTTGCCAGTCTCTGTGGGAAAGGTAGAAGCCTAACTTGCTAATTGGTGGGTGCCAATTAGCACACACAGGTGGCTTAATCACAGAGAAAAACATTTACAAACTCGGGAATAACTCCATGTACTCAACACATCCCAGGGATCAACCTCCCTCAAGTCCCCCAGCATTTTCCGTCTGCCTTTTGTTTCACGCAGAGTTCACACTGAGTTCCGGTCCCCACGCCCCGCCCGCCCCCCCATCACCACAGCCTTGAATCGAGTCTTCTTTGCCTTGTTTAACTTTGTCCCGTGCAATTCCTCCCATGCCACTTCACATCTGATCAGCCAAACATTCTTGGGGAGTCTTTTCCAATTAGTCTGGAGAAAAAAATCACAGGGAGCTGTTTGAAGAATTAGAAATTCCCGGTTGAAAGAGGACTTCAAACTCTCTCCAGTGGGACCTCAGTCTCGACTTCCTAATTAAGTTCTTTTTTCCAGCTTAACTCTTAATTCAGGCAAAAGACCCTGCGGGCAAGGCATCCCCCAATGGGAACAAAACTACCCCTGTGAGCCAGCAAGACCCTGTGACTGACCCCAAGACAATGATACACCTGATCTCTACTGCACTTACCCACCGACCTTTGTCCCACATTTTCCTTGTATAAACCTAGTATTTCTAGCACTTTGGAGATGGTCTTTGAGATGTTCATCCGCTGTCTTCCCAGCGCTGGCCTCACTGAAATAAATTCCTTTCTTGTTGGACCACCGCCCGTCTCTCTGCCTTTGGACTTTGTCAGCGGAGAGTGGCCGAACCTGGTCTGTTTGGGAGCCCCAGAATCAGTGTTCTTGCACCCCGAGGCCCCACTTACCCCAGCAAATTCCAGGCCTACTGGGGTTATAATGTGCAGAGGAGAATCCTGGTAATCTGTATATTTAATAAGCTCGCGGGTGAATCCTCTCCTTAAGCAACGATGGGAAAAGATAAGATAGGGAAAGTAGGTAGAATTTTCTCCATCCAGTCTTGCCATCTGATCCTAAAATTGTCGGTATTTTCTTCCCACCCTCAAATTCATCCAAACCATTGTGGTTGTGTTAATATTCCTAAATCAGATATTTCTTTATCTCATTCCTATTAAAAGACTTCAATGACTCCCCTCTGCCAATAATACCCTACGAGCTCAACATGGCCGAGAAGGTCCCTCACAACTACTCTCAACCCACCCGCCTAGGCTCAGCTCCCCGCACACCTCCTCTGGGGCCAAGCCTACCTGACCTCACCACTTCCATTAACAAACATGCCTCCCATCTCCTACCTAACTCAGCGCTTCACCTTTGAACCTTGGTCTCAGCTCCGAGAAGCCTCCAGAAACCTCCCCTGACCTCTCTAGTCCTTGAAGGCCCCTTCTTCCCTGGGGTTCTCTTTGGTGCTTCCTCAAGAAAATTCCCCCTCAAAGGGACCCTAAACGCTCTACCATCTTCATGTAATACATTTTCCTCCTCATGGGAATAAATATGACCTTATGACCATCTTTGCAAACTAGAATTTTTCCTAAAACAGCATCCATGTAACTACAAGGGGAGAAATGAGTAACTTATGAAAATCCTCTGCCTGAGAGGCTTTTTATTTAAGTCGTTTGTGAAATACAGTTCTCCACAAATAGGTTGTGTGTTGGGGGCGGGGGGAGACTTGCTCCTTTATATTCCAAATAAAGCAAAAGGAAATTATAATCGAATTTCACTGGGGACTGAAATTTAATTGGATTTTATTTTGAGCCCAAATTATCTGTCCTACGAAAAGTAATGAAAGTGTGCCGAATTCCCCCTTTTTCCCTGCGTAGCTTTCCCAAGACAAGGGCTCTTAACCAGAGAAAGAATACAGGGCTCTTAATCTTGGATGAGTAAAGAATACAGCACACATCTATTCCCACTAACCTCTAACTGAAATTCTGGCATTTCCTTTTATTATAAAAGGCAGCCAACAAATAATAACAATGTTAGCAGGACTTGTGACTTTCTTGCCTGAGAAAACACAGATGTTTTCATCTCCCTTTAGAGCTGCTATAGATCTATGTCAAAATGTTACTTACACTTCTCACTTCTTCAAAATGATGGTAGTTCTTAGGCCCGCTGCTCGGATGTATTTTATAGGTTAATAATGAAACACATACATTACTGCCACAAATTGTTTTTAACATTTGGTAAGTGTATTTCCAGATAACTGATTTCCTTTGCAACCTTACAGATTTTATTTCATATGATTAAAAATAGCATTCCAGGGGCGCCTGGGTGGCTCAGTCGTGAAACGTCTGCCTTTGGCTCAGGTTGTGATCTCAGGGTCCTGGGATGGAGCCCCACGTTGGGCTCCCTGCTCAGCGGGGAGTCTGCTTCTTCCTCTCTCTGTGCCCTTCCCCCATGCTCCTGCGCGCTCTCTCTCTCTCTCTTAAATAAAATCTTTGAAAAAATAATTTAAAAAATAAAAACATCATTCTAAACAAACGAACTTTCTGAGAAATTGTCCATAGATCTCACAGTTGACCAAAGGGGTCCAGGACACAAAAGTAAGATTAAGAACCCTGGCAAAGATGCAGGGAGGACACCCTGCCCCCGCTTCTGCTGATCACAGAGACAAAAAACCACAGATTCTGGCTGTCGAAGAGGCTGGTTTTCAAGCACAGAGCAGGGAGCAGTGCGGTCTATCCGAGGCTACAGCAGTCAATGGAACACAAAGGGGAGGACATCAATTTGACCAACTCTGTGTTTTGTCCTAACATTACAACCGATTACATCTGAAAGAGCCAAAATATGGTCTAGCACAAAAAGAAGAGGCTCCCCTCGGGGCGGGGGTGGCACAGACTCTCAGAGCAGGGCTCCTCCAAGTGCGGCTGAAGGGTAGGGCTGCTCATTAGTAGCAGGCTTGGGCTGGAATGGAAATGCACTGACTCACTAAGAACACCGGGGAGTTTAGCAGGCATTTTTCTTCATAGCAAGCTGGTCTTCCTGGAGGAGGCAGTTCACCAAGAATACATTCTGGCACAAGCTCTGTAATTCACCAGATCAGGGACCTTGAGAAGCAGTGGAGTTCTATTAGGTCTTTAGCTCTGGAAGCAGTCTTAACACCTTTTTCTTACCTACCCCCCAGCAAGCCTGGAACCAGTACACAACACTCAGTAGATACCTCATGAATATTATGCTAGTGGATGCCAATTATTAGAGACCTACTATGTGTCAGGCACTGGGCTAAACATCCTACATATACTACTTCATTCAATTCCATGACAACTGTGAATTAGAGGTTACCTCTGTCGTTCAGATGACCAAACTGGGGCCCAGCAAGATCCTTTTGGTCCCCTAGGTACCCGTAGGCTGCATGAGTATGAAACTCAGGCCTGTCTGGGTCCCCAGGCTAAGCTTTTTTCAGGAGGTTACACAGCCTTAAGATTTGTTTTAGTGATGACCACCATGTCTACACAGGAACACAACCGAGGGAGGGGATGTGGTTAACACCAGCCACACAGAACCTTTTCAAAGAGAAGCACGGAGAAGGAATAAGGAAGGATGCACTTTAGATCATCTCAAATTTGCCCCCACCTCAGGCACAGGAACCACATCTGATTTCAGGATGGGATTGGGAAGACAGCATAAAAGAAGAAAGCCCCCGGGAGTGCCTGGCTGGCTCAGTCAGGAGAGCGTGCAGCACTTGATCTCGGGGTTGTGGGTTTGAGCCCCATGGTGGGTGCAGAGATCACTCAAAAAAAAAAAAAAGGGAAGAAGCAGCAGCGGAAGAAAGTCATATGCAGACAAAATTACCTTGAAAATGCTTTCAGAAAATGCTGCATAGGGAATAGCACTATAAAGCCAGACATTTCACCAGCAATGGGATAGATTATTGTTTCTTAGATTGAAGATCAAGTGAAATAGTTGCCCTATGCATAGGAGGCATCATGGATAAATTGTTTACCTTTAAACCTCAGAATCACATCCCCTGGCAAGCTGCTCACTCTATGGGGGCCTTGGGAACTGGGTGGCCCTAGAAACAGCTCTGGATCAGGATCGTCTTCCCCTTCACCCTGGGGCACTGGTCAGGGAGGGGAAGGCAGGCAAAATGGCTCATGTTTGAATCACCCACACTCATGCTTAGGATGCCCCCCAGCACCATACGGTTGAGTTTTTGAGGACTGAGTATATCTTGCATAGGTAGAATATTTTTTTCTACTTTTTATCCCTAAGGACACTAACAGATTATCAAGGCAAGAAAAACCTGTTTAAATTCTAGCCAAAAAGTTGGTCTCTGCTTTTATTCAGGAGCTGAGAAAGCCATTTATTCTGAGACACTATCTGTAAGACACTCCTCAGAAAATATTTAGAAAAGACTCACACGTAGACATCCACAGAGAATAGTCAAATGCGTAATGCAGTAGTGACTTAATGGAAAGGTTTTCATTAAAAGCTGTGAATCACAGAACAGATTCAAGCTGTTTTAATCTCATTCTGTCTCCAGTCTTTGTTTCCTCTACTTGGTAAAAATGACAAGTCCCTGAAGTAACTGACGAGTGAGACGGATCTCACCAGGGATGCGGATGGGAGAGAAAAACAGACGTGGTGCTGGTGATCAAATAAGCCATTCCCCTGCTGCTCCCTCCCAGCTCAGTCAGCTGTTTTCAAAGCCACGAAACTGTACAATAACCTCCAACAAAATCTCTGTGGCCATTTTTCCATAAGAATGAACAGTAATTTGCATCTAAGCTTTTGGGAGTGTTCTTAGATAAACAATGTAAATGCTTTAGAAACAATTTTATTTACAAAATATAAGTGTGTATCCTATGCTGTATTTTCCTACACACACACACACACACACAGACATATACACACCCTTCTGTGGCTCAGTATAAAATAATGTAAAAACAGGGGCGCTTGGGTGGCTCAGTCAGTGAAGTGTCTGATTCTTGATTTCGGCTCAGGTCATGATCTCGGGGTCGTAAGATTGAGCCCCACATTGGGCTCCATGCTGGGTGGGGAATGTGCTTGAGATTCTCTCTCCCTCCCCCTCTGCCCCTCCCCTGCTCTCTCTCTCTCTTAAAAAAAACAAAAAAAGTGAAAACAAATATCCTGTATTTAAAGTAATTTGAAGGGATGCTCAGGGGAGGAGCACAGTGTGACCACAGAGCTGTTCTTGCTGCTGCTAGAATGTGGCCACCTGGCATCCCTCAGAGACCAAACCCCCCGCAAAGCCCATCTGGCTCACAGAACAGATCTGCAACCATCAGGGCCTCTCCCCTCACACCTTCTTCATAATCTGGATATCCTGAATTATACATTTTCCCTCTTCCCTGCAATTTTAAAGATTACAAAAACCAGAAATCTGTGTGTGTAGTCGGCCCCGTCAATGGAAAAGAGAGAAGAAAGGCGACTCTTTAAGGAGATCGGAAGATTAGGCCATTTTCAGCTGTAGGGGCCAAGGACAGGCTGCCCCAAAATGGGCCACTGGGTCATGAACATTATTTTGAGGTAAAAGCAATCAAAATCCAGCAGATTCAGGAAAAGCTCTTTACCTCCCCACTCAACTGCCTGTTCGTACTAGGAAAAGAGCTATTAACAGACACTCCCCTTTACCAAAGAAACATATGGACATAACCAGGCAACCCCTTTGTTTTCCAACATCTCCTCTCACCTTCCTGCCAATGGTCTTCCTCCTTTTTGTATCCTCAGACCCCTGCCCCTCTCCTTAGCTCCTATAAGTGTCTTTTGCCCCATTCTCTTTGGAATTCCCATGTCCGTGTGGATTCCCTGTTCGTACACTATTACATTTGATTTTCTCCTGTTAATGTCTGTTTTCGATTTGATTCTAAGTCCAGCTAGAGGAATCTTGAAGGGCAGAGGATATTCTTCCTTCCCTGACACAGCATTGTCCTGATAAATACACTTCCAACCACTCATCCCACATTTTAAGTGTGGAGGTTCTTTTCTCCAGACCCCAAAGATTCTCTTATGCTCATTTCTTTGCTTCCATTTTTATTTCAGTCCATGCTGCAACAAAAGGACGCCAATTCTCTTCCACTCTTAACTATGACACATTAATACCACAATATATATTCAGAGCCAACATCTGGTGGCCAGCTTTAGCCTCGTCTCTCTCTACCAGCTTCAAACGGAATCAAGTTGTAAATGCACCCTTAGAAAAGGAGTGTCTTTGCAAGGACTGATCTCCTACCTCTGTCACTCCTTCCTAAGGACAGTTGCCTCGGCAAGCCCCGTGGCCAGTGGTAAAGAGAAAGTGCACATACCTTTCCGTTGGATGAGTAAGAAGGAAGAAATACTGGAAACAAGAGAAACTGTACTTCCTTGTTTCCTTTGTTTTGCTGAGAAACTGTAGAGTCCTCTGGGGAGAAAGACACAAGGCCTCCAAGGCGTTCCTACAATTGAACGCTTTTTTAATAATGGCTGAGAGGAGGAGAGGTGGGAAGCTGGAGAGGTGGGGGGTGTTTAGCCATGTCAACTCTCTCTTCCACCGAGAGCCTATTCTAAAATCATACGACTTCAGGGAATGATTGCATCCACAATAAGCAGTGAATCTCGAGCTTTAGTTTTGACTCTACTTTTGAGTCTCATATGTTGACTTCAAGTGTTCAACTAATATTAACACCAATTGCCCCCTGGCTATATTTATATTTCAGTGCAAATAGCACACACACCCCCACATAGACACACACACACACACACACACACAGTATATAGAGAGTATAGTTTATATTATTATATTATTATATAATTTATAATTATATTAATACTTTATCATTGTAAATTATATATTGTTTCTATATTATATTTATTATTTATGTTGTTTACATTATATAACATATATTATTTATATAATTTATATATAACATATTATATATAATTTATATATAACATTATATATAATTTATATATAACATCATATATAATTTATATAATACATAATTTATATCATATATAATTTATATAAGATATATTATTTATATGATATAATCTTCATGTAATATATTACATATTATCTATATATTCTTATTTATATAGCAATATATATCAAGTACATATATAGGTTCTTGAAAAGAACAAGGAGAGGAAAAAAAATCTTCACTTACAAGAGCCTGCAACCCATCTGGCAATGCTACAAAACCTTAAGGTTGTGCCAGGATTAATTATCTTTGATTTAAACCTCACACCCATTAAGCAACTGCTATATTTTTGAGGTTACACACAGTAAATTTTGCATATCAAAATTTAAAAGTATATATATATTTAAGCTAAAATCCACTTAGGAAAAAACTGGGTTGTCCCAAGAGAAAACTAGATCATGTTTATAAGTTGTGCCTAAGATATATATATTAATCTCTAAATCACAGCCCCCTCACCTGCTGTGAGGGCTCAGCTATTACGCTGTGAGTCATTAACCACTTCACTGGCAGGTTCATACCCACCCCGTTCATTGGTGAATTAGAGGGTAGAAACCTCCATTTCGTGCCTAATTACTTTTGCTACAAAGAGCAAGGAGATGAAACAAAATCTTCAGTTAGAAGAGCTTGTAACCCATCCAGCAATGATACAATTCCTTGGCGTGGTGCCAGAATTAAGTATATTTCATCTGAACTTTATATCTGCTAAGCAACGGCTACATTTTTGAGATCGCACAGGAAATTTTGCATATAAAAAATGTGCCATCTTGCCATTTGAGGATTGCCAATCCCATCTTGCTAATTAAGGATTGAAAAACCTCAAAGGGGCTAAAAATCCTACCAGGCTTTTCCACAATCACACCTTACAGATATACATTCTTTGACCCACGTTTGGCTTTGTTCTTATACACCCAACAGGAAAAGGGACCCTTCCCTGATTTTACCACACAACATGAACACAGAAAGAACAAACACATCAAGGGCCAGATGCCAAGACAGGAATCCTCTAAAAACCAGATGGAGGAAAGTCTTTTAAAGAATAAGGATTTTCATTAACCCAAAGTCCCAACTGAAAACTTAAAAAAAAAAAAATTAAAGTGCTAAGAAAGAATAGTGAATCAGAGGATTGAAAATTATTGCTTCCTCTTATTTCTTCAATGTAAGAAGGAAAATAAATCATACAAAATAATTATCCTGTTTATTTCCAAGTTAATCCTACAAAATCTATTAACTATTCAAACTAATGGTTTAACTGGCAACCCTTCAGAAGAACTTTACAACATGTTCTCAAAAAGATAAAAATTTAATCATGAAAGATGGAGTATTTTTTAAAGTTAATAATACCTCACAAATTTGCTACTCCCGAATTTATTGCATTTTTTTTAAGTAGGCTCCACGCCCAGCATGGGGCTTAAACTCGTGACCCCAAGATCAAGAGTTGCATCTCCACAGACTGAACCAGCCAGGCACACCCCTTTATTGCAATTTCAACATGACTTCTGCTAAGAAGATATTATTTCTTTCTCTTTAGATGTCCTTAGGTTTTCTGGAGAATAAATTGAATGTAATTTAAAATTGGTTGCTTTTTCAAATGAAGGATTCACACACTAAAACACTCCTCAGTTCACTTACTAATTCCTGGAGAGTAAAAATCGTTAGGTTTGTGAGTTGTATTAACTTATTTTATCAGTTTGTAGCTAGCTGTATATTAATGTACTTTATAAGTAACACAGCTCATAAGCTTATTTACTGTAGTATCGTTCATTATTGCAAAATATTGGAATACCCATTTATAGGCAAGCGGTTGAATATACCATGGTATTTCCATGTGCACCACAAGCATGTAATACAAAGCATCTGTGAGAAAAGAGTAAGGAAGATCTCTACGCAGTGATAGGGAGTGATTTACAGACTATACTATTCAATGAAAATAACAGAGTACAACAGAGTATTTACCCTCCGGGTAAGGAAGTACACTACCCATGCTATCCCAGCATAGTGCACAAGCATATGAGACAATTTGTTACTTGTAGCCAAATAATTTCAATCAATTCAATATGACGCAGGGCGTGGCTTCTGAAATAATTAAAACGTCACCAGCTCTGAGAGTCATGAGAGGGGCTGCAGTAGGAAAGGCTCCAGCTTTATCTGGCTAAATGTGTTTGCCTCCTCAGCAGTTACTGAACAAGCTTTCATGGGTTTATTAACCGACTGATGAAAAATCCAATTGAGAATAATTCTTATTGTCTGGGTACCTATTGTGGCAGGTTCACTGTGGCCACTGTTTGATTAGGGTGCAGTCCCACAATGAACCGGTAATGAGTTGTCCTTTTGGAAAGGCAGACTTCCTAGTGGGAATCACCCAGGAGGTCCAGTGAGTGCACGGAGCTGACAACCTGAGCCAGGAGCGGTGGCTCCATCTCTGGAGGTGCCCAGGGGGTATCCATCATTCACTCAGCACGCATTCATTAAATACCTGTTGTGCACCAGGAACTGTGTGAGCGATAACAACACAATTAAGACATGGTGCCTCTCTAGAGAGCTTGTAAGTCTAGAAGCAGATATGTAATCAAATAAATACTACATGGGCATCACAATTGCTCAGGACTCTGCCGGGGCCAGGGGAGGGAGTGGAGAGACTGATGGCTTTCCCTGGGAAGGGAGGTATCAAGGAGGGCTCCTGGGAAGAGGTGGCAATTGAGTTAATCTTAAAAAATGAACATGAAAGGGGCGCCTGGGTGGCTCAGTCAGTTGGGCGCCTGGCTGGTTCAGTGGATTGGGTGCCTGGCTGCTTTCGGCTCAGGTCATGATCCAAGGGTCCTGGGATGGAGCCCCGAGTAGGACTCTCTGCTCAGCGGGGAGCCTGCTTCTCTCTCTCCCTCTGCTGCTCCCCCTGCTCATGCTCTCTCTCTCTATCAAATAAATAAATAAAATCTTTAAAAAAAAAAAAAAAGAAAAAGATGAACAGGGAACACCAGGCAGAGAGGGAGTGGAAAGGGCATTCTAGGTGGATGGAGCTGTTCTGAGCAGGAGCTGAATGTAGCAGAAGTCTACATCTCTCGGAAGGGTCTCGTGGGAGGGGGAGCGCTTGTCCAGGCTATGATAAGGCTGAAACCACGAGTGACCTGCAGTAGCATCTGCCTATTTTTTTTATTTTTTTTAAAGATTTTATTTATTTATTTGAGAGAGAGAGAATGAGAGAGAGCACATGAGAGGGGGGAGGGTCAGAGGGAGAAGCAGACTCCCCGCCGAGCAGGGAGCCCGATGTGGGACTCGATCCAGGGACTCCAGGATCATGACCTGAGCCGAAGGCAGTCGCTCAACCAACTGAGCCACCCAGGCGCCCCAGCATCTGCCTATTTATACAGAATCTAATAAATGTCTTTCCCAGTGACAAAAATGGAGGGACTGGCTGGCGGATGGCATAAGGCAAGGGAGAAGAGAGTAAGCAGAGGTATGAAGTTTCAAGAGCTCCAGCAGCTCTGTTCTGGAAGACTAGTAAAATGACTTTACACAATTTGTAACCTGGACAGAGATCAGGATAAGTTTATATCATGTGCAAGTGAAGAGGGTTTTTTTTTTTTGAGATTGAATTGTTTTACTGTTATTACTGTTACATTGACTACTATGACGTATAGTATGTATATTTACCATTGTTATTAGTATAACTATTATGTAAATATTGCTGTGCTAATTTCATTAACTAATGTCATAGTACATGTATTATTACTTCATGGACTACTTCCTATTCTCCAGACACAGTTTGTATTTGCTGTACCTCAAATTGTTTCTGTTCTTTTCTCTTCTAGAAATGCCTTCCCGTCATGCCTTAAAAAAATTAGACATGTGGGGCATTTAAAAAAGCCTTAAAATAGGCATCTTTTTTTTTTTTTTAAAGATTTATTTATTTGACACAGAGAGACACAGCGAGAGAGGGAACACCAGCAGGGGGAGTGGGAGAGGGAGAAGCAGGCTTCCCGCTGAGCAGGGAGCCCGATGCGGGGCTCGATCCTAGGACCCTGAGATCATGACCTGAGCCGAAGGCAGACGCTTAACGACTGAGCCACCCAGGCGCCCCAAAATAGGCATCTTTGACCCAGCAATTACTCTGGGGAATTTTCTTTAAGGAAAGATTAAGCTCTTTGCAAAAATTTAGCATCTTGTATTAATCGCTGGATTATAGAGTGGCTAGGTTGAGAGAGTAAAAATTTAACAACTTCAGGGGCGCCTGGGTGGCTCAGTCGGTTAAGCAACCGACTCTTGGTTTTGTTCTGCTCAGGTCGTGATCTCAGTGTCGTGAGATCAAGCCCTGTGCCGAGCCCTCCATCGGGCTCTGCACTCATCGTGGAGTCTGCTTGAGATTCCCTCCACCTCCCCCTCCCTCTGCCTCTGCCCCTGCTCGCTCTCTCTTTCTAAAATAAATAAAATCTTTTTTAAAAATTTAACAACTTTGTTATCAAACAAAATTATGTAATACAAGGTAGCCATTAAAATGATACAGTGGAAATGTATTTGTTGGCAGGAAGAAAGATACACTGTGATTGTTAAGAAAGCACATTTCACATTAGAATCTAGAGGGTATTTCTTTTTTCCTAGAGACAATTTTGGTAAATCACATTTTTCTAGGAGCTTAACCATTTCTTCCAAGTTTTCAAAGTTATTGACATAAATTTGTTCAAAACATCATTATGTTTTCTTTTATGTCAGAAATATCTGTGGTTGTCTCCCTTTTTATTCCTAATGTTATGTGTGCTTTCTCTCTTAGACATTTCTCATCTCGTCAAGGAAAAGCTTTTTTTCTTTCTCTCTTTCCTTTCTTTTTTTCTTCTTCCTTCCTTCCCTCCTTCCTTCTTTTCTTTCTAAATTCGTTTGTCCCTTCCTTTCTTCTTTCTTTTCATTCATTCATTCATTTCATTCTTATATTTTTGTTTCTACTTCATGCATTCTATTTTGGGTATGTTTTGTGTTATTCTTCTATTGTCTTAAGATGTATGCTTAGCTCATTAGTTCTCATTCCTTTTTTTTTTTGTCTAATATAAGCATTTGTGGATATAAATCTTGTTAGGTCTGCTTCTGCCAGCTCGGTCTATTTCTTACCTTCTTCTCTCCTTTTATCATATTTCTTTCGAGTCCTACGTGTAATTTGATCTCTTGTCTCAAAGAAGAAATGTTTGCTAAATTTTTTAATCCATGCTTAAGTTTTTTCATATTTTCTTCTGCTTATGGTATATTTCTTCTCCCATGTGTTCTTTATCAGTTATTTGTTATTTTTCTTCCAATGCTTCTGTGGAGGTTCCATGCTGATCTTTTCTGATTATCTGGAGTCTTTGTGTGGCTGCCATTCTTTCTGAGACAGCTATTTGATGAAGGATAATAGGAAGAGGGACTGAGGGACTGAGGAGATGAACCCGGGGTGGGGGGGTGAGGGGGGAGCAGAATAGGGAGAGGTGTGTTGACTTGGAAATTTTCCCACCAACCCCCTGCTCTGGGCATAAGGCTCTGTATGTGCTCCTGGCTTACAATTAAGTTTGGAATGCCCCTGGTCCTGTCCTGATCAAGGTTGGCGTGTGCAGGGCTGACTGCCATCCACCCTGTTTGTACTTCCCTACCATTCCAGTAGCAAAGTAGCTTGTCTGTTCATGTACCCATTCTGTTCCATTTTCTCTGTCACTGCATGATGTCTCTCAGGCCACAGGGACACTCAGGAAGCCCATCTGAGGCTTGCAATCCCAAGGATTTCCAGTTTCCCTCAGGGTGCTTTAGGCAATGTGGAAGACTGTGTATTGTAAAAGATCCACAGAACCATATGTTTGCTCTCGGATGTCTTTCACAACTGGGTCCAAATTTGCTTTATTTAGCAGTAATTATTTATGGATTGTGGTTTTCTGATGGTGCTCTGTTTTCTAGGTGCACAGAATAATGGATCTTCATCTCTGTTTAATACCCCCCATATCTACCAGGCCAGCTTCAGACTCAAACTTGGTTTCTCTGCCTTTGGTTCTTTACATCTCCACATAGCATGGCCATAGTCACATCCTCCTAACATGGATCCCATTGTGTCACTTTCCTCTTTTAACACCTTGGTGATGCTTTGTGATCCTCAGTATGTATTTCAGGCCTTCTATGATGTGATCTAAGTCTCCTTTCCTTCCATCAATCTGACTCCCATTAGCCATTCCTAAATGCCAGGAAGGCCCCCACCTCCAGGACCCACTTACGTTTTTCTCACAGTCCCATTGCTCGATTAGGATAAGCACCCCTGCTTCTGTGTTTCCAAGCTTATATTTCTAGTTAGTTCTATACACACGTCTGTCTCCTCCTGGATCTATAAGGCCTCTCTGTTCTATGATACGTGTCTCAGCAACTAGCACATTGGGGCTCAAGACATACCCACTAACAGAAAAGCGTGATGCCACATTTACCACTGGAAATAATAATTTGGGGATCTGTTTCCTGTGATTCTGAGCAATATTAAGCACTTTTCCAGGATCTCATCCACTCCCCTAACCCTACCTCTATTCCACCTTGCCTGGTTAAATTGGAACATAAGATTCCTGCCTTGCATAGGAAAAGTGAATCACCCAACAGTCCCTCCCCATGAGTCTTAGACACGCAATGTGTCCTCTCCTTTTACTACTGCCACAGCCTAAACCAGTATAGCGTTGATCTCAAATTTGTGTTAAAAAAACAAAAACAAAACACAAGCCCAAACCAAAAGACAACAGATTCTTGTGTGTGTTTGTGTACAAGGAAATGTCATTAAGAACAGTAGGTATCTCTGGTGTTTTGTCTTACCCTTTATTATTCCCTACACTGGACCATTTCCTAGGATAAACATATATTTTACAATTTTTAAAAGTAGTAATACATATTTTAAAAGGTCTCAGAATAAAAGCAGTTCCTATAGTAGGTGCAAAATAAATATGTCCAGCAGATGGCGCAAAACCTTAATCCACAATGAAAACCTCTTTACCACTTCAAGAATGCCATTGTGGAGGGCATATTTCTTAGTGACCAAGGATCAGTCAAAGTGGACACTGGCTCCAGAATTTTCATGTCCATTAAATATAATTTGTTTGATCTCTTCTGCAGCTATAGGTGAATCATTTCATAGGTAAGTGAGGGGCATCTGAGAAGGGCATGTGTGGGACCTACTGAGTCTGCAGAGCAAGACCATGGGTGTAGAAGATCCTTGAGGAACGAACAAGTGAGATGTCAGTGTGATGTCTCACCTGGAAAGGGCTTTGGAGATCATGTAGCCCATCAGTTCTCAAACATCATTTTGAGATTTTTCTCTCAATCAACCCCAACGTGTGAAACCAACAAAACTGGAGCTATCTTAATGAAAGGGAGTTTGGGGACAAGAGCCATGCTGAGCCTTCCTTTGCCTGAGTCCTCCCACCCCCCACCTACACCCCCATCCCTACCCCTGTTGGTGGCTGACATAATCAAGAATTGGCTATATTTCATCAACAGCTACAGAATCCATAAAATACTTTCAAGAAGCCCAGAGAAAATCACTAATGCAGAGCCATACTTTCAAGTTACTAGTGAGAAAAAGGAATGCTCAGAGGAGGAGACTTTCCAACTAGAAATGGTTAAAATAGGAGTGCCTGGGTGGCTCAGTTGGTTAAGCATCTGCCTTCAGCTCAGGTCATGATCCCAAGGGTTCTGGGATTGAGTCCTGAATTGGGCTCCTTGCTCAGCGGGGAGTCTGCTTCTCCCTCCCCGCACCACTCCTGCGTGTGCTCTCTCTCTCTCTCTCAAAAAAACAAATAAAATCCTAAAAATATATATATACAATTCTTGATCTCAGCTCAGGTCTTGATCTCAGGGTCGTGAGTTTGAGCCCTGCCTTGGGCTCTGCACTCGGTGCGGGGATGGAAGGAAGGAAGGAAGGAAGGAAGGAAGGAAGGAAGGAAGGAAGAAAGGAAGGAAGGAAGGGAGAAAAAATATACACAAAGAAAAAAATCATCAATTGCTTTAGAAGGAAAAAATCAATAAGGACACTCAAATAGCATCAGCAAATTAAGCACTAATATTTTGCACAAATTTCACATCTGCATTTAGAATTCATTTTAAATTAACTTTCTGATATTTTAAACTTTGGATTCACTTAAATCCTTTCTATGGCTGCACATGGTTTATGAAAACCACAGGAACAGAGCATTTTAGCTAAAGCTAGCCTTTCATGAGTAATATGAGCATATTCGTGAGTTATATTTATATCAGTAAAGTTTATTTCTATCAATAAAGTATCCTTAGGCTATACTTCCTGTATAATCTATAATTTCTTTAAAATTTTATTTATTTAAGTAATCTCTACGCCCAACATGGGGCTCGAACTCACAACCCCAGGATCAAGAGTCGCACGCTCTTCTGACTGAGCCAGCCCGGCGCCTCTATAATCTGTAATTTTTAAATGCAATTGTAAGCCAAAGCAAATAATGATTTGATATCATGAAGCTAGTAATTTTAGAATTTTGACCATTCCCTAAAAGTCTATGTTAATAGTGTTTGCGAAGTAGACTCAACAATCTATTTAAATGCACTTACCTTAAGCTTCTTTTCAATACAAGTCCAAATTTAACTTTCTTACTCAAATCATTCCTAGGAAGTATTTTTTGTTTTGTTTTGTTTTGTTTTAAATGGCCATGTCTGCATGAAGCATTGCCTGTTTTTCCAAGAGCTGCTTACCTGACACCCTATTATAGTTCTGGTCCACAGTAGGTGTGTGTGGATTAAAAGCTTTCAAATGAGGCTTGTCGACTTATAATAATATCTTAACCGTGTCCTAAATTAAAAGGTAAAAGAAAATCCCAAAGTAAATGAGGGTTGGCAGTAAACAGAGTGGGTTTTAAGTTCTGGCTCCTGCCTCTGCTAGTGCTGCGGCCTTAAGCCTTCCTTCCCCCATGTGTTAAAATCTGAACAATTCCACCGACCTGAGTGGGTTACTAAGCCACCGTCTGTCGGTTGCCGATTCACCTTGTTTCTCGCTGTGTGAGGTTAGGACCGGACTCTGCAGTCTTTGCCAGCTCTGCCAGCAGGGGGCACCGAGGGTCGCGGGAAGGCTGCAGTGGGGACCAGGGGCTTGCCTCCTCCTCTCTGCTTCCTGCTCTACCAGCATCACCCCGGCAATGACTCTTCCTCGGGTTGGTCGCTGTTGGATTCCAGTTCTTGGAATATTCCCCCTGGTGTCCTAGACCCAGCCTGGTGTGTCCCCTGAGAATACCAGCACCTGCTGGCCAGGGCCCCCTCCTCCAGGTCTGGGTCCCCGCTCTGCAGGCCCTTTCTCTGAGCTTCAGAGGCAGCACCACCTGCCTCCAGGTTCTACATAACCTCGCCTCCTCCCTTCATTGTCCCTGCCCCAGGAGTGCTAGCTATGCGTTGCCGTTTGTTTGTTTCTTGGTCTTATCTTACTGTTTCTCTGTACCTGTTCAGCTCCTTATATGCCAATTTTAAAAAATAATATGTTCTTTCAGTCCAAAAAAGGCAGAGCCGGTTTCTGTTTTCCAGAATGAACCTGACTGTTGGCAGCAGGATCGCAGGAAATAGACTCTCAAGGTGGGATTCTGATCCTGCCCGTGGCCTTGGACGTGGCGCTGACAGCACCATTAATCAGGTTAATTACAATGAGGTACCTACTGAATGAAGGTGCCTTCAGGGACCCAAGCTCTGCTGTGTTTGACCACTGTCACTGGAAGGATGTGGGGTGGCTGGCTACTTCTGAGAGCACTGGAAGCCTACAGGAAGAAAATGACCAGCTCGAGTCGTAGTCAGAGAACCAGAGAACTTCGAAGGCACTTCTATTTTTTTTTTTTTTTTTTAAGATTTTACCCATTTATTAGAGAGAGTGAGAGAGAAAGCACAGGCAGGGGGAACAGCAGAGGGAGAGGGAGAAGCAGGCTCCCCACTGAGCAGGGAGCCCGATGCGGGGCTCCATCCCAGGACCCTGGGATCATGACCTGAGCGAGCGGAAGGCAGACGCGTAACCTACTGAATCACCCAGGCGCCCCAGTCCCTCTGGTTTAAGATGGAAAATATTGGCTGAAACAAGACATTAAGTCTTTTGGGACAACTTATGTTTTCTGTTTGTGCTTATTGAAATGTTTAACAGATAAACTTTAAGACTTGGCTGTTACCAAGTTTGAATGAAAAAAATGGTTTGAAAGAAAAATATATTGCAGTTTTGATTTAAAAATAATTCTTGTAATTATTTTTAAATTTAGCTTATTTAATCACACATTTGTAGAAAAGCTGAAATGATAAGAAAAATATTTTTTTTTCCTGAATCCTTAAGAAGTAAATTCACCTCTTGATGTGTATTAATTTTCCCACTTTAACCCACCTGTCAAAGTGGGAAAATTAACATTGATACATTTCTAGTATCTAACCCTCAGACTTCATTCCAATGTTTCCAGTTGTCCCAATAATGTTCTTTAAGCAAAAGGATTCAGTTCTGAATTACGTGTTACACTTTGTTGTCCTGTGTCTTTAACTTCCTTCAGTCTAAGATGGTCCTCTATCTTTTCTTTACTTCCATGACCTTGAGGCTTTCGAAGACTAGTTTGTGGCCTGTCCCTTAGTTCGGGTTTGTCTGCTATTTCCTCATGATTAGATTCATGTGATGTCGATTTGGCAAGGATCAGGATTTGACATGTCCCCATCATTCCTTGAGCATGTCCTTGTCTTTCGGTACAAAAAGATGTTCCATCTCCAATTGTCCCTTTCCTGTCAAAGCCCTGAGATCAGCCATTTCTCTGAGGAGCCCTGGTTCATACAGCAGACCATGGAGAAGCCAACATCTGGGCTGTGCTCACTGTTAGTAGGATGTTGCTGCGCGCAGGCCCCCTTAGTTGAGAAGGTAGGGTTGATGTTGACATGTATATCTATATCCATATCTATATCTATATATCCATATCTCTTCACATAGAAATTATGATACGTCTACACATATTTACATCTCTGTGTATGACTCTATCATACTATGAGGACTGTTCACGTCGGTACCTCCGTTTCCAATCCAATGACCAAAGATTCATTCCAGATCTCTCTTTTTGAATTTTTGCTATGCTCTTCTCCAGCGGTGAGAAACCTCGGTCCTATTATCATTCGCATATTTTTGTATTTGATTCATTCGCCTGTGGTAACCAAGCTATTGCTGCTCTCGCCCACCCCATGTGATGCCCTCCTCACCATCCTCAGGCTCTGATACCTCATGCTGGGTCACTGCCCTGGCCTGGGGGAGTCCTCTTCACCCCACTAGGACTTGAACTCCCCATTCTTACCTTGTTTGGGCTCTGACTCTCCATGTCATAAGCCCCTCCCTGCACTGTGGGGTTATCCTACTCACTTCCTTGGGCTCTGCCATCTTGCACCAAGCTGCTTCCCATGGTGTAGACTCCCCCTTTGCTCACCCAAGCTCTTCCACCCATTTCAGGTCTCCACAGCTCCCCCTTGGCTCCCCATGGTGGAGAGGCTTGCCTTGCTCTCACCTTAAGGACCAACCTGCTTATGAAAGGAGGAGAAGAGGAAAAGCCCAACCAATTCCTAGATATGTGTGTTGTAGAGAATATCTTCGCTGAATGTTGCCGGATTCCAGAGAAGAGCTGGCTGGTCTCGAATGCTGATTCCTGATTCTCTGTGTGGGGGAGGCAGTTCTATTTACTCCCAAGTCCCACGTAAGGCTTTGCTTTGGACATATTAATCCTGCTAGAGTTTGGATGGAAACAAAATAACATCCGTTGGAGCAAATAGGAAAAGTAATCAAGAAGACTTCCCTCTTCAATCTCATCTCTTTTTCCTTCTTCCCTCATTCCTCAGAATAAATTGCTGGGCAGCTTGACCCCAGAACTCTAAATTACATACGATCTCATGTCTTCAAGACCAAAGCATTTGTTCTCTCACTTAGACTCAGTGATGACAAGTCACTGAGTGGGTTTGAACAGGAAAAAGGCAGAAGACTGTGAGGGAAAACTTTTCATTTCTAATTACTGAAAGACGCATGACCACGTGGTCCATCTTGTTAACTTTTTTCTAGGGTGAACAGCATAAGTCAGACTGGGTACACTGGATGGGTCAGAGAAATTGTTTTATGGTTGGTGTGCTAATAGATAGGCTGGTTCATCGGTTAATAAAGTTTTTACACCATTTACACAAATCTGCTTCAGTTTCACTCCCTGACTTATGGCGATCACCATAATCAAGCAATAATTACTCCATTTTATCCTAAGTATAAGTATGATATAATAAAATGTAATGCCTATCTGGGATCACCGGCTTCCTCCATGTAAGAAAAAAAATGTACATTATTCGAAGCTCTTTTTCCTACTTAGAGGAAGGACTCTTAACCAAATATTTGGGCATTTGATAAACACTTTCAGTGCTGTTTAATGACCACAGAAGCTAAGATGTAACCGGATTTTGATTTTCAACAGATGGCCTGGAGAGCCACGCCTAGGTGCTCCTCTGGTGGAATCACGCAGTGTTGGCGTCACTCACACCGGGGGACCAGGGCCAGAGCCTCCGAGGGCACAGCAGCGTGGCAAGACTGAGGAAGGGGGACGTGGACAGCCAGGCAGGAGGCAGGCAGAGGTTACTGGAAAAGAAGAGGGGAGCCCAAGGGAGACAGGAGGGAGAGGAAGAGGAGGAAGAGAAAAGCAAGAGAGAAGACGTGTGGCATGGTTATCATAAGCTGAGACTGTGATCGAAGGAATGATAGGAAATAGAGAATGTTCTAGAAGACACTGGAAAATACCTCACACGGAAGAATTTGAACACATGGTAATATTTTATTGCTTAAGTTGTACATTTCTAAATTTAAAGAAAAAGCTCTCTGACCTATGACCCATGGTCAAAGTCTGAGGAGGCAGCGCTTTGGTTGGTTTTGGGGCCACGTCCCATGGCCTCCTGCTCACTCAGGGAGCATCTTCTTGTGAAGCGAATGCAAAAGCCAACTCTGGCTTTTTGCATATTAATTTGTGGCTGCATTGACTTACACAAGAGAGAGGGGGAGAAAACCCTAGATCACATGGCCTTGAGCTCATACGACGTATTTAAAGCCTTCCTTAACCTTTACATCCCTCTGAGGTAGATCGGAGATCTGTAGTTTTAGCCCCTTTCTACAAAAACAAAATCAAGATGAAAACACAGAATTAAATCAAACACACACAAAATCTAGAGTGGGATGATTTGCCTTAGCCATCCCGATTTAATCCAGGGTAACAGAACTAAGCCAATTCCCGACGTTGTAACTGATGAATGCGTTTCAAGTTGTCCCCACTTATAAGCAGGTTCTATTTGGTCAAATGAAACCACATTTCCGACTTAGTCCCCAGAGTGCAGAGCTGTAAAGAGTCTGCTGTGGTTAGCCTTTTCGTTCTCTTTCTCTTTATTTGACCACTTCCCTTTGTGCTGTAGATCAGTCCCTTATGGCTACTGTCTGTTGACATCCTTATTTTTGCTCATAAACTTGGGCTGAGTGTGTGTCCGGCCCACAGGTGGGGATGCAGTCTCCGGCTTCAGGAAGATTCCTTCCTGTCCTTCTGGCCTCCACAATCTGAAGGGCACGTCACGGATCCTGCGATCCTGGCTCTTTTTGTGACGCCCTAAACTTCAGTGGCCTGTAATGTGTGGCACAATGTGATAGGCCCTGTGGGAAGAGAGAAATGGACAGAAGACCCATGTCTGGCCCTTCAGGCACTTCACATGGCTCCTAGAATGATCTGTTCCTTCTTTTTAAAATGTTTCCTTGGCTTCTCTAGGTCCTAGTGAGTATTATTTTTCTGGTTTCTCTTTCTTTACACTGTTGTGTTATTTGCTCATGACGCTTTTAAATATTGAACTACATAAAATCCAGAGTATTGCAAGTCTGTGTTTTCCCTCAGAGAAGAATGTGCTCAGTTGGCCAATGATCCAATATTCCTCTGGCTTTCACAACAGAATAAGCAAGGCTTTCTAAGGTAAATTTGTTTTTACAAGGCACCCCGAGTAAATTCTGTGGCTTCACGGCCCATCAGGAAAGCGAAATCTTCCCCTGGGTTGGCAACATCCTGGGGAATCACTAGCCTCGGGGCCAAACAGGACAGCCCAGGAAGAACAGGAAGGACCCTGAGGAGCAAATGTGACTGACATACAAATAACAACACATGTGGTTTTGCAGACTCACGAGGCCCTGGGAGACAAAAGTGTGAGTGAAATCCATTCTAGCAGCCAGGAGGGGTGCTGGTTACGTGTTCCTCCATAGCCATGCCGCCATCCTCGCGTTGCGTGTTTTGTTTTCCAGATTTTTCTTCTTTATTGTCTGTAATTTGGCGTGGACTGTGAGCCTCTGCTGCTCTTCCAACATGTTGCCAAAAAACTGCTGCAGCTGCAAGCACCAAGGGAGGATGGGTCGTGAGACAGAATAAGGCAAGTTCATGTGGAGGAGCAAATGGATTTTGCAAATGGAGCGCACGTGGCGGCCAGAGTGGGTAGGAAGGTGCGCTCGCGCGGACTGTGTGTTCCTGGGGAGACCCTGCTTGAGAACAGGTGATGAAGACTACACCTACCCTGAAGAATTAGGTGGAGACCAGAAGTCCCGTGAAGGGGGAGCTTCATCTATTTGATTCCCTGCTCTATGCCCCGGAGCACAGGGCAGGTGCTCAGTAACGACTCACCGAATGCATACTGGGTATTACACCAGATGTGTGGACAGACACACAGGGAGAACTTCTCTTATCTCAGAAGAAACGCTGCAACTCCCAAGGCTCAAAACTGGCCCCTAACATCTGGACCCTTACAAGTGTTATCCTTTATTTAAGACTATTTAGAGAGTAGGCTTATCCCCTGACTAGATTCCTTCACTGAGTCAGCTCAAGCCTTTAGCTATGGGAACATCTGCCGCAATATTATGCCTAAGCCAGACCCCAGTGAACTAATAAGTCATATTCCAAAAGGTCTATTTCTGTGTCACTGGATTAGAACTTATTTTTTCTTCCAGATTTTTATTTCAATTCTAGTTAGTTACCACATAGTATAATACTGGTTTCGGGAGTAGAATTTAGTGATTCATCACTTACATACAACACCCGGTGCTCATCATAACAAGTGTCCTCCTTAATGTCCATCCCCCATCTAGCCCATCCCCCACCCACCCACCTCCTTCCATCAACCCTGTTTGTTCTCTATCGTTAAGAGTCTCTCATGGTTTACTTCCCTCTCTCTTTTTTTTTCCCTTGCCGTATGTTCATCTGTTTTCTTTCTTAAATTCCACATATGAGTGAAATCATATGATATTTGTCCTTCTCTGACTTATTTTGCTTAGCCTAACACCCTCTAGCTCCAACCATATTGTTGCATGTTCATTCTTTTTGATGGCTGAGTTATATTCCATTGTGTATCTATAGAGACCACGTCTTCTTTATCCATTCATCGGTCGATGGACATTTGGGCTCTTTCCATAGTTTGGCTTTTGTTGATAATGCCACTATAAACAGCGGAGTGCGTGTACCCCTTAGAATCTGTATTTTTGTATCCTTTGGGTAAACACCTAGAGGTGCAATCGGTGGATTATAGGGTAGTTCTATATTTAACTTTTTGAGGAACCTCCATACTGTTTTCCTGGATTTCAATTTGGAACATTTGAGATGACAACGTATCTATGGCGGCTCACAAAATGTCACTTACACCTAATGTACTTGAAATTGAGTGATGGGGCCATCCAGCCTAATTACCATGAAAAGAAAAGTAAGTTTCTTTTTATTTTAAGGTTTTATTTATTTGAGAGAGAGTAAGATCATGAGCTGGGGGGGGGGGAAGGGTAGAGGAGAAGCAGACTCCCCGCTGAGCAGGGAGCCCGATGCGGGGCTCGATCCCAGGACCCTGGGGTCATGACCTGAGCCGAAGGCAGATGCTTCACCGACGGAGCCACCCAGGTGCCCAAAAAGTAAGTTTTGAGCAAAACGTAGGCTAAGGAACCACGAACAAAACTCCTGCCCTCTCCCACAGCTGCCCAGAACCCAGTACCACATGCAGTGTGTGGGAGGCGAGTAGGGGTCTGTGGGATTGTCGGTGGGGCTCCATGCATGCTGGGAGCGTGAGGCCAGGCTCCCGCTGGGTGCCATACGAAGACCAGACCATATTTTCAGTATGATCCCGTGAACAGAGAGATGACAGCAGGACTATAATCTATAAATGATTACTACATTTTTGACAAGGACATTCACAGCAGCTAATTTACTTGTTTTCAAAATGGCAAAAATTTCACCACAGCTGAAAGTATTTTTGTTGTTTTTTTTTTAAAAAAAAAACTGTCAGTGACTCTAGAGTTTTGGAACTCCGAGGACTGCTAAATTTATGGGCACTTCATTCATTCATGAAACGGCAAACAAAACTTCCCTGGGTTCTCTAGACACAAAGAAGAACGGAGGCCCTTCGTTGCCAACACAAACTCGGCCTTCATTCTGGAGCCTTCCTTCCAGCATGCCTGGGTGCCCCTCCCTCTCCTGTCCAGGGAACCCCTGATAAGTCAGGTCCTGGCAGCTCAGCCTCAGGCAGGCCAAAACTCACACATAGAGAAGTCCTTCAGGAATTCGTGATTCTTCCTCTCTCATAATAACAACTACATAGCTGACTGCTTCTCTCTCTCTCTCTCTCTTACTCTCTCTTTTGGCTCACAATCAAACTTCAGGCCTTTATGACCTATATATTTATTGGTTTATTTGCTGGGGCAGGGGAGCTGATTTTCCTTCCTTCTTTTTTTTTTTTCTTTAAACCAGGTCGATGTGTGGAGTGGATGGAGCTTCCTGCTCCATAAATCCCCTTAATATCTTATCCTTGGATAGAGGATGTATGAGATATTAACCTGATAAGAACAGACACTACCCTTGATCTCAGCCAAAAGGCCAAGAAGTGATTGCTTTTCCTTCCTTATTTATACAGGCCCTTTCTGTTCATACTAATATAGTTCCGGGCCACAGTGTTTAATTTGTGCTCAGGCATTTTTTTCAAAAAATATTTACTGAACTCAACTGAGATGAAATTGATGGACAAGAAACCGTATTCACTTGAAGTGTGACAAGTGAGTGCTGCTCATTTTATATGCCCGTAAAACACAGAGCTAGGATCTAGCTACAGTAAAGTACATTTCCGTCACCCACATATTCCTTCAGGCGCTCTGCAATGGAGCTCTCCCTCCATCCCAGGCAACCACTGATCTGCCTTTTGTCACGAGAGATTATATTTGCATTTCCCAGAATGTGTCTGGTTTTTTTTGTTTCTAACTCAGCATAATCATCTTGAGATGTATCCATGTTGTTACACAAACTTATTCTTTTTTTTTTTTTAATTGCAGGATAGTATTCCCTGGTGTGGATATATTACATTTTCCCTATCTAGTCACCTACTGATGGATGTGTGGATGGTTTCCAGTGCTTGGCTAACGTGAATAATGCTGCCATGAACATTTATGTAACAAGTCTTTGTGTGGATATGGGTTTTAATTCCTCCTGAGTAAAAACCTAAGGATGGAACTGCTAGGTCACACGTGTCTAAGTAACATTTTAAAAGACCGCCTGTTTTCCAGAGGAGTTGTACATGTTACCTTCTCGCTGGCAGAAAAAGAGAGTTCCAGTTGCCTTACCTCTTTGCGGTGTTTGGTATCGTAAATCTTTCTAATTTTACCTATGCTCTAGGTGTGTAGAGGTTGTATTCATATATTACCCTTGTTTTAGTATGTGTGTGTGGGGGGGTGTGTTTGATAGATATTTGCTTTGGCCCCTTAGTTTACTTTCTGGATACAGGATCCCCTTTTCTTTCCAGAACTACTCCTCCGCTAACCCAGTGCCTGTGGTTTGGGTGGGGCTGGCTCCAAATGCCGGCACATGACCCAGGCTGAGCCACTGGAGTATTTCACACACCCCCCCCGCCCCGACACACACACCGGTCCACAGTCACTGGGGCATGTGGACCCAGGTAGGACCAACCAGAGTCCTTCCGTGGAGCTGGAACTTGAAGTTGGGTGAGCAAGGACTCCTCCTCCTACAACTGAGAGGGCTACGGACAACAGAAGCCTGGGGCTACGTTTGCCTCCTGTGGAGAAAGCCTGCCTTAATTGTCCATCAATTTCATCTCAATTGAGTTCAGTAAATATTTTTGGAAAAAAATGCCTGAGCACAAATTAATTACTTAAAAAACAGTAATTAATTCAGCCGAGGAGGAAGCAGAGCCTAGAAACGGCAAGCTCCGGGTCACCTGGCACGTTCAGTGGGTAGAGCGTGCGACTCTTGATCTCGGGTTTGTGAGTTCGAACCCCACTCTGCGTGGAGAGATTACTTTAAAAATATAATCTTAAAAAAAGAAAAGTAGCCAGGCCTCTTCTAGGTTCTAGAATACAGGTCTGACGAAAATGTGGTCTCCCTCCTCAGGGAGCTCCGTAGAGCCTCAGGGAGCAGACCCATTTATACACCAATTATAGTATAAGGTGGTTAGCGCTATGATACAGGTATTCAGAGGATAACTGAAGAGCGTGCAGGAGGAGAGGGTGTAAATCAGTTAATTAAAAAATTCCTAGACTAGGTGGTTGGAGCAGGGTCTTAAAGGATAACTAGGAATCATCCAGCCAAGGACAGGCAGGGTGAAGCCACCCAAATCGGAAGGTAGGGCGTTTCCAAAATCTGGAAAATGTGAAGCAACATGATAATTAAAGAAAATCTGTAAACGGTACGGCATCACTGGAGGCAAAGTGTTGGGGAGCGTCTCCTACACTCGGCGGTGAGGCAGGCAAAAACTGAAGCCAGAGAGGCCGGCAGGGGCCAGGTTATAATGAAAAGAGTAAAAATGTCTTCTCATCACTTGATGAGTTCCTGAAGCTTTGACAGTGGGGCAAGGACTGAGGGCCGAGAGTCCTAGCCAGAGGGCACTGCAGTCAAGCGAGGTGAACAAGGATGGTCTCTACCAGCAAGAATGGTCTCTATTTCAGGAGCAAGATGGAATCGAAAGCCATTTCTTGCACACAGTGAAAATAACCCCAACGGAGGCACGGAATATAGTTATTCCAATAAGCCTGTCATTTGCAATTTTAGCAGCTCCAAATTACATGAAAAATGGCTTCTAAATTATCATTATAATTCAGGATATCTAAAGTACTTACCTCTGTGATCTGCAAGTCTGTACTTATGGTTCTCCCTATTATATACATGAGAGTAACCAGCGATTGTGTTCCGTACCTACAAAGCAACAAGATGCTAATCAGAGGTGGAAAATGTTTTGCAAGATAAAGCTGTATTTTATAGAGCAGGTAGATGCCAAGTGCACAGCCCCTCTTGATTCCTACGTCCCAGATCTATGCAAAAACATGTATGAACTAGTTTAGCTTCATCATTTAATAGGAAATCTATTATATAGAAAATCTTATCAGCACTAAGGAAATATTCATAGGCAAATATCAATTTGTGTCCACATAGTTCTGAAAGCTTTACTTAAATATAAAAAGCGCTTCTTAAAAACCGCAACCATTTTTATCTTTTTAAATGAGGTGGTTAAAACAGATGTCATGTACCTCAAATTAAGACAACTTAAAAGGGGTAAGTAAATATGCAAATTATGCTCCTTAAAAAACAGTAATTAATATGGGATCAGTTTCAGAAACTCTGCCTAACCTACCCTGAAAGCTTATTTAAAATTTTGTATTTGCATATGCTTTTTGGAGAGAGGATCCATGTCTTTGAAGATTCTCCACATGTTGGTGATTACCAAAGGGCTAAGTACTCTGGCTCCACTTTCTCGCCCTCAAACAGGCACCATGATTGAAACTTCCCCTCTAGTTTCGAGTCCTTGAATGTCCAACAAGGATCATCCAGAAAAAAAACCATGAAACACTGTTATGGAAAAACAACAGATACATACCTGCCCGAAGCCTTGCTGTGGTTAAAAAGGTAAATAAAGACTTTGGGATGCATTAAAGAAGAAAGAAAATTAAAATAGGGTTAATGTTTTGGACCCAACAAGAAAGGGTTCAACTACCATTCTGTTCTATCGATGGTAGATAGTTAATACACACGATTGACTTGCTTTAAAAACGTATACTTGAAATTAAAAATTGCAGGAGTTAATGTTGGTATGATACTCCAAGGTAAAAGAACCTCTCCGTAACACCTGACTGTTCTCCGTTTGTTTGTGCTTCTATTTCTCTGTTCAGCTGTGTGCTCCCCATCATGAAACCCAACAGAGAGGAAGCGGGAGTGTGTGCAAGCTTTCATGCTTAGCCAGCGTAACAACATTTGAGGAAGAAATCAAGGCTTTGGTGAAAAAGAAGGGGGTAAGATTCATTGTAGGTCAGGAAACTGAGCATACTTTGTATTCTATATTCAAATAAAACTAGGGTTTTCCTGGAGGCTGTGAAGCCTACATGGTTTTAAGAAAGCCAAAAGCAGGGGACACCCAGGTGGCTCAGTAGGGTGGGCATCTGCCTTCAGCTCAGTCATGATCGCGGGGTCCTGGGATCAAGCCCCACATCGGGCTCCCTGCTCAGTGGGGAGCCCGCTTCTCCCTTTGCCTGCCACGCCCCCTGCTTGTACACTCTCTGACAAGTAAATAAATAAAATCTTGAAAAAAAAGAAAAGCCAAAAGCACCTGACCAGGATGACATGGCAGAAACCCCATTTCTACTGCCTAAGTAACAACTCATACAAGTCCTACTGCTTCATCTCTATACACACATTCTTCCATGAGACCCATCCACAGCTGTGGGGCCAGACGCATCTTTCCCTAACCTGCAAGATGTCTTTATGGTCAGTGGAGGTTTCCTCACTGGGATTGGGACTCAAAAGATCATCTTTGGCCCAACAATGGACTTAAATACCCCACAGCAACCAGTGCAATGCTCCAAACATGGGAGTGAGGGGCAGGACCAAACTGAAGTTATTTGCCTCAAGACAGTATTCCCAAATACAGTTTCAGATCAGGCTTCCTGGGAAGTACATGGGGCCTGAACTGTTGCTGGCCAGAGCCCTCAGCTCTAACACTGGACCAGCCCCATCTCCTCTGTTCCAGAGCCCCGAGTTCCAGCCACCTACTGTGACCGGTCCCAAGTCAGATGCTCAGTCCTGCCCCCGGGCATTTGCTGGCATCCTCTGGTCCATGCAGAAGGTCATTTTTTTCCCACTGTTTGTTCAAATCCCACTTAAATCCCATTCTTCTCTTTCGGTCCCCAAACCTTCTCTGGCTCTCCTCTACAGCGTTTCTCAGGTAGCACGTCCTCATCACCTTATATCCCTGACAAGAGCTTAAACTAACTGGACCTTGGCATGGCAAGATGATAACTGTTTATTACAAGAAAGAACCTTGGAATTGATCAAATAGGATACCTTTCATTTTATATAAGAGGAAACCAAGGCCAACATGTCAACTAACAGGCAAACAATAAACAGTTGTTCTAGTTGCATTCCAGAGGGGAGTGTTGGAGAATTCCGTTTCTCGTCTGTTTCTCTCCCAGAACAACTGATCTCCTGGCAAAATGACATTCTGTTTACATGACATAGACAGTGAGTAGCAGGATTATGGCTGTAAGATGTAGGAAAAAGGTACGGAAAACTCTAGATGTCCTTCTGTGGGGCTTCGTGGGGTCTTTACGATGCTAGCATATACTGTGAATTTGCAAAAGTGGAGGTTAACACAGATGGTTCCCAAACTGATCAGGCTACTGTCTTTCGTATTCCATGAACAATGCTCAGTGAAACATACTGGAGAAACACGAATTTCGCAACTAACTTGCTAGGAATCAGTCACATTTCAGGAAGTTCAGAATAAGTCTTTTTCACATAATTAATGTAAAATTTAATTTGTCAGAGGCATTTGTGCATTGATCCTTTATGTTGTCTTTATTATTATATGAAGACTGGTAACATGTTAGTCTTCATGTTAAATATAACTGTTTAAGTAATGACTTAAATGTTCTGATGTACAAAGAATTAAGTAAGCATTTTTGAGCCATTTTTAGGGTGTATAACATTTTGATTATTAACTTGCACTTTTATTTCCTTCTAACAATCTATAAATACTATCACTGTTCATTCAAACAGAATCATTTGCACAATTCAGCAAGACTGATCAATATTAAAATTACTATTAAATAAATGAATAAAGAGTAAATTTAAAAATGTATTAGTTGTAGAAAGCAAACCTATTTGAGTCTGAAAGACTTTTTGTAGCAGAATGTGAGAGAGGAGTGAACTGAGATGAATTTGCGATAAATAGGCATCTATTTTATGAGCACGACATCTTGTTGATAAGGGATTAAAATATTCAAGCCATGGTTAAAAATTCATACATTTACAGTTCTAGGAGCTTCTTTATTTTTTAAGATTTTTATTTATTTATTTGAGAGAGAGAGAGAGACAGAGCATGAGTGGGGAGGAGGGGCAAAAGGAGAAGGAGAAGCAGACTCCCCACTGAGCACTCAGGGAGCCCGATGCGGGACTCGATCCCAGGACCCCGAGATCATGACCTGAGCTGAAGGCAGACACTTAATCTACTGAGCCAGTGAGGTGTCCTATAATTCTAGGAGCTTCTTGAGTTCAAAAGACACATTTAGAGTTAAAAAAAAAAAAAGTGGGGAATTCCATCCATTTAATATAGTACACACATCATTGAAATAAATTGCCACCATCACTTCTCGGCCCTTTGGTTAAAATCAGATGTAAATAAACCGCCACACGATGGACTTTCCCGAGAGTGTTGCCAACGTGTTCCTGTTCTCTAAACACAGAAAAAAACAGTTCTTCTGAGGAATAAAAGTTAAAACACACTCCAAGTCAAATTGAGAGCGATCTTTCCCATGAGTTGCTCAAAGCCATTTTGGGGGGTTCTCTCAGCACATGTGCTGTGTGTGGTAGAGGAAAAGGGGATGAAAAATGAACCAAGGGGCGGGTTTACCCCTGGGAGCACACTGTCCAGCTGAACTCGGCAGTGATGGCCATGTTCTGTACCTGAGCGGTCCAGCATGGTAGCTGTTGGTCACTTCGTGCTCTTACAACAGGACTCGTGCAATGGTGGAGCTGGATTTTAAATTTTCTTTAATTTTAGTCAATTCAAATTTAAATTTAAAGATCCACGGATTAACCGGTGGCTATCATATTAAGCAGTGCAGCCTTAGATGATTTTTTTAATCAGGGGTCAGCTGGTTTCATGTTAAACCATACCAGCATCACCCCGGGAGCTGGTGAAAGGTGCAGATTTCCTGCCCTACTTTGGTGGATTCTGATTTTTAAGGAGGTAGGTGGGCTTGAGAGCCTTGAGGTTACTGAACCACTCTAGGAGATTTCTAATGTTGTGCCTGGGCTCACCATGTCACTTTGAGCCACAACGACAGTAAGTATGACGTACCAGGTGCCAGGCACAGCTAAACACTAAGCCTGGCTCAAAATCGTGAAGCTCTGTCTTCCTCAGAGCCCAGCAGTGCATAGGAAGGAACAGAGGAGATCACCGTTGGGCCCTCCGGCAAATCATCACACAGTTCTTAAAGGAGCTGTGCTCTCAGCGTTTTAATTCCACAACTGCTCCTCAATTGTTCCGTAGGAAACAGTCAAGAACAATAGCTGAAGTGAATGCCCGTGGGCATTACGAACCACAGCAGCAGAAGGACAGGCAGCCTCATGGGCCAGGCAGAGCCAGACCTAGAGGGGGTACGCAGGGACGGGGCTTCTGTGTCAAACTCCAGGGAGAGAGAACAGAAACAAAGAGACAACCCTGTGTGGCTGGAATCTCTGAAACCTCAGGGACCAAGGGGACCAATGTCAATAATTTTCATTTCAATCCCAGCTCCCCAGTTCCCAGTGGGACCTAGGAAGGGGGGCATTATCTTTAACGACTTAAGCAAAAATGGAAGACATCATTTACCCCCAAGGTCTTTGGAATCCGAGGAGATTTAAGGAATTCATAAGGCTGCCAGAAGCAATGAACTTAGAATGATAGATAATTTAACAGTGGACATAAGGTCAATTTTCTCAGTAAGTGTGTTCTGCGATGAGCCAGGAAAATGGTACTATGCAAACAAGCTGTTAGCTACATGTTGTAAATTTCTGATTTAAAAGCACATTTTTTTTGGTGTTTAAAGGAGTTCAATAAACATTTACAAAAGAAAAACTTTGCAGGATTTTGTTTTGTAAGAGAGCCATATTCATATTTTTTTTTTTAGAAATGGGGGTGCTGCAGTGCATGGAGAGAGAGAGGGAGAGAGAGAGAATCTTAAGCAGGCTCCACGCTCAGCAATGCAGGGCTTGATCTCACGACACTGAGATCATGTCCTGAGCCAAAACCAAGAGTCGGATGCTTAATTGACTGAGCCACCCAGGAACCCCCTATATTCACATTCTTAAACATTTATATTCTAAATATACTTTCTGTTCCAAAAGAATAAACTTATTTATGAAAGGTACCTTCCAGCTTTACAGGTGTTTGGATCTGCTAAGTATCTGCTAACTCTAGCAGATGTGAGTACGTGTAGGATGCATTATTCTAGGCTTTCAGGAATGTATGATTAAGTCACGTGCTAGAAAGACGAACCATCAAGGGCATGCTGTCTGATTTTTGCATGTCAGTGTACATTTTACCCAACAGGGGGTATGAAGGAAGCAGATTTAATCTTAAAAGGTAAGAAATATGGAAAGTTCGAGAATATGGAAACCAGATACGTAAAGGGAATCTGACAAATAAGACACAAGCAACAGCCAGACTGACATAGTCACGAACATTGTTTCTTGTAATATAGTGGTCTACCTCCCAAAATAAGTGAATGGTTGGTGTGTACTCACACCAAAAAAAAAAAAAAAAACATGACTTGTTCTACTCTATGTCTCTGATGACAAACTTAGTGGGCAAAGCCGGGAGACAGGTAGGTATAATCCCAGGCAAACCCATTTTCATACAGAAAGCCAAAACTGAGGGTAAGTGACCTTCTCTTCCACAAATGAGACTAAACGCAAGAAAAATCATCACTTCTCTGGTCCGTGCAAAGGACTTTTGTAACCTAGTCAGACTGAGGTTGAACATCTAGCACCAAACCAATGACCAACCTTGCATTCCCTTCTTACCTTTCACTCACAGCTTGCCAGTTGTTGACTAGAAAGTCCTTTGCGATGTACCGGCCCACTTCAGATGCTGCCACAACCTCAATGATATTTGTTTCATTAAAAGCAAAAGGAGATGCAGTAATGGCGTACTCCATATATCTGCAAAAATGCATTTGCAGAAAATAAATGCACAAACATTATCCAATAGAAAGAGCAAATTTCAACAAGTGGACTTAAAATCCCATATGGTGCTAAGTCAGGAGGGCACAAACAGGTATTCTTTGAGTTCCTATAGTAGCACATGTTCTATTTTTCTCCCTTTGGTCTATTAATTGCATTCCTCCGCCAGGAACTCCGAAGATAAGTTGACCGTAATCACCTGTTAAGTATCCATGGGTCTTTACTGCAGCTCATCGCATAAGCGAGTTGAATCCTTTCTTCTTCCTTTGTTTTATTAGCGTACATATTTAACAGAAAGTCCCATTCTTCCTCACTTCCCAAGGCGATGCCATAACATAAAATTACACTTTTAATCGGAGAAGGTATTCTGTAAGGTAGAACATGCAGTGATATTTCTCATAGTAGTTACGTGATATGTTTATTTAGATTTTATATTTTTAGAAGGATGTACCTAGAAAAAAATGTTGAGGTCTCAGATGTAATGATCAAAAGTAGGGATCGAGAAAGCCAACTGTGGAAACTGTCATTAGCATTAATATCGTGAGACAAGAACATCAGATTCATTTAGAAACTAAGGAGTTATAAGAAAGAAGGAAATTATAATAGTTCAATCAACATACACTGATAATTCAGCTTGGGCTCATATATATATATATATATATATATATATATATATATATACACACATACATATATTTTAAAGTAATCTCCACACCCAATGTGGGGCTTGAACTCACGACCCCGAGATCAAGAGTCAGATGCTCTACCGAGCGAGCCAGCCAGGTGCTCCTTATCTCAACTCTTATGATCACATTTCTTGAGAGTCCACCTGAGGTGATGCATTAGACATAACACAGTAAAACCAGAAATAACAGTCTTCGTCTCAGCTCTCAGAGGGAATGCAAACTCATAGAGAATGAGCTCCTTGGACACACTTATATATAAATCACAATAATAAACCATCGAGGAACAACCGAAATAAGACTCAAGGTACGCACAAATGGGGTGCCTGGGTAACTCAGTTGGTTGGGCGACTGCCTTCAGCTCAGGTCATGATCCAGGAGTCCCAGGATCAAGCCCTGCCTTGGGCTCCCTGATCAGCAGGGAGTCTGCTTCTCTCTCTGACCCTCCCCCATCTCGTGCTCTCTCTCTCTCTCATTCTCTCTCTCAAATAAATAAATAAAATCTTAAAAAAAAAAAAAAGATACACACAAGTGCTTATTAGGGGACACGCTGACAATTAGCGGCCCAGGGTGACAACACACTGCATAAATTCGAATCCACTGTCATACCCAGACCTACGGTAGACAATGCAAAAGAAAAAAAAAGGGGAGGGGTATTTGAAAAAAATAGGAGACAGACTACCCAAGCAAAAACAAAACAATCACTCCCAGAATGAGAACATCGAAAAGGGAGAGAAATTATTGGTGTTGAAACAGGACAGAACCAAGGGCAATCCAATATGAGTCTTACTCATTCTCTGGATGGTTCGCCCAGTTTTTGAAGAGTTCTCTTGACAGCTGAAGACAGTCTTCAAGGCCCAACCAGCACGCAGTTTCAAAAAGTTTTTCCAGGGCTACTCTTAAAGGAAAGCACAAAGAAAAACATTTTGTTTTGCTACATTTATTTTTTTTCCTACTCCAAGTACATGTGTTTCATGAGAGGATGGGTATTTTAAAATATCCTTCCAATAACATCAGGGTTTGTGAAAAAATAGCTTTTGTGGATGGCAAACTTATTTAAGGCTCAGAGAAATATTTGCTGAGAGGCTCTCAGGCACCAAATAAACTCCTAAGACTGGTATTTTTTGAAAGTCGGAAATAAATTACTGCCATTCTTCATCTCCCTCAAACACACGAGGGAGTACACACACTCCACATCTGTTATCAATTTAGTTTTCCTCCCTTTCTTACAATAATTGCCTTATGGATAGAAAGAAAAAAGACTTGAGAGTATTTGATCTAATACCCTCAAAAATGAAGTTCTTTTCTCTATACATGGAAAGGAGAGGGAGGGGTTTCTTTCTCTTTCCTCAATGTGCTTTCCCTTGCTGGAACTTTTGTTTCTTCCTCTGCTCTATTTGGCTATTTATGTTCGTGTTCAGATAAATAAGAGAGATTTTTGTTTTGTTTTGTTTTGTTTTGACAGCTGAGCAGTACTACACATTATTGTTCCGAACAAAGTAAGTTCAAAATGGGTTAGCCTGGTGATGGGTATTAAAGAGGGCACGTTCTGCATGGGGCACTGGGTGTTATGCACAAACAATGAATCATGGAACACTACATCTAAAACTAATGATGTAATGCATGGTGATTAACATAACAATAAAAAAATCAAAATTACATTAAAAAAAAAAAAAGAATACGGTGAAGAACAGTAATCAGTCCAGAGAAGCGATGCCTGGAGGTGTGTCTCTCCATACTCCCAACTCTCTCTGACTTGGATTCAGAGGAAAGGAACTCAAACTGGCCCTAAATTTCCAGAAAATGCAAGAGCCAAATCAGGGTTGCTTCACCCTCCAGTTGCAACCTCAGCCTGGCCTGACCTTCCGATAAGGAGAAGTAGAATGTCCAAGGGTGGAGGGCCTCTGAAAGACAGTTCTGAGCATTCATTTACCCGCTCCCTCCCTCTCCTTCCCCATCCCAAGTTGGATGCAGCAAGACGGGGTTTTCTATGAGTACACAACTCTCCAAGTTTACTTGGAAGACAACTGGCCCCAGGAAGCTAAAAAAAGCAGGTCACTTGAGTCCAATTTAGGAGAGCCAAGGATATGGCTGGCTAACATTTGTGGTGCCCTGAGTGAGCACACTTTTGTCCTCCGGTTCACGCACCCAACTCATCTGCCCACTGACTATTCCGCTAGTCCTCACCGTCTCCCGTCTAAGTGTCTAGTCAACCCCAGGTCCTTCCAGTTGCCTGCCCTAGCAAGGAAATATCTCCCCTCTCGGAAGGATACCCTTGACAGAGAATAATCCCATTTTGTCTATTTTGTATTTCTTGTTTGGTCTGATTGATTTCAGCCTGATATTGATTAGAGCTGTAAACATAATCCCTGTACTGTTATAGATAACAAATTCCCTCCCTAAATCTAGAAGCTCCCCTCACGTCTCCCCTCTCTCCCTACAAATCTTGGGTCACAGGAGGCTGGGGATACTGCAGCCTTATTTTACCTTTCACCCCCTTCCGAGACCATCATGACAACATGCTTACCGCCCTCACCAAACCAATAATATGGAAATCATTTGCAATACTTGCTCATGCTCACACACAAATGACTAAAATATTTCAGGCAATGTCTCTCATCATATTTGTGTAATGAATGGCAGAATTTCTGTCACCAATAACATACGGAAAGGACTTTTTTCTCTTCTGGCCTCCCTATGCCTTCAATGCATTGGTATAGGCTGGTTTTAAACAGTACAACCCTTCACCAATGGTAGGACACACTCACAACTTCAACCAGGGGCCTAAGATTTGAGAATACAGAGCTATAGATTCCTGTGTGTCCATGCGTGTACTTTGCAGGTAAATTAAGATCCCAAACTACTATTTCCTACTGGGGAACATGTAGCTCACCCATCCCAAAGACGCTGGTCTCAAGGAGCATACAAAATCTCCCAGTTAAATCATAGGTATCGAGGTCTTCCTAATATACATCTGGAAGGCTGTCTCTTAACATGAATCATTTTATTCAATTATAAACTGAATTGAATATAAATTGAATATACATATTCAATATAGAAAAATAAAAAAATACTTACAGGGCTAAATAGTCGTCTTGTAACACTGCCACATTTTCACGAATGACAGTTGAATACATATTCCATATCGAGATAAGTCTCTTTAACAGATACTTCTACAAACAATAAGGAAAACCTGCAGTTAGCTATGGCTCACAACACTGAATTTGCCTGTATTTCCCTTTCTCTGAAAAGACAGGAATACAGGAGTGACAGGTATCTCCTGAGAAGTTGTCTTTGTTACTAAACGTGTAACTGGTTGATTTTGTAGCCTCTCTACATTCAGGTTCCTAACTGGTACAATGGAATTGCCAAGAATACCAATATTACAGTTTGGTGAGGACAAAACAATATTACATATGTGAATATGCACTGCGAACGTAGGAACTCGATAAATCTTAGCTCTTATTACCATTTCACATCACCTGGAACATTTTCAGGTGTGTTCAAGATAGAGAAAGAAACATAAAATTTTAAAACCACTAAAATTTCTACCTTAACATTCCCATGCTTCGTATCTACACCTCCAAGAAAAATTGGGACAACTGATTTATGCTTTGGACAATTTTGAGCCTTGAGTCTGAAAAAAATTTTCTTCAATTGAGCTCTCAGCTGGGTGAATAGCAAGGTTATGAAAGTTATCCATTTACAATACATCCCCAAGCACGAAGTAGATGCTATTCATTGACATTCATTAAAAACAAATCCTAGGGCACCTGGGTGGCTCAGTTGGGTAAGCGTCTGCCTTCAGCTCAGGACATGATCTCAGGGTCCTGGGATCGAGCCCCGCATCGGGCTCCACTCAGCAGGGAACCTGCTTCTCCCTCTCCCTCCGCCCCCTCCCTGCTTGTGCACTCTCTCTCTCTCAAATAAAAAATAAAAACAAATCCTAGTTTTTACTTCTTTACCCAGAACCAGGCATCAGAGTTTATCAATGAGCCACCTTGATCCCACAGTTAAGTGCCTTCTTTTCTGGGTCACTGTCCCCCCATGCAAGGACGTTTCCACCAGCTCTTTGGACAGCAGAGGAAAGAAAGTCTGGACCCGTGAGGTACTTGTGATCTTGCCTTCCAATTGCCCCAGAAGCTTGCTTGGAATGATCATCTGGCCCACTTTCTGATTTGTTTCTGGTCCCTAGCTCTCCAAAGGGCTGCTCCCTAACTGTTGCTTTGGTTTGCCCTGAGCCATCTTTCTTAGGATCACTGTTTAAGATCTAATAATGGAAGTTTTCTCCTTTTCTATTGTTTCAGTTATGATGGTGTGTCATTGCTTGACGAATTCCCATTTTCCTCTCTCACTTGCCAGCAGCAAAAGCAGCTTTAAAATGTTTACTTTTTCTGGAACATGCCTCTCTGGTGAAGCGCTAGTCCTGTAGTTCAGAGTATTTCAATGATGAATATAGGGTTGTTAAAAGTCTTCCTGTTTGACTAACAATCTTTTAGGAGAATAGTTGCTATCAGAGAAAAGGCATACCATTTCCATCCACTTCTGGGTTCTTAGGGCACACTGTCACTTCACCAAGAACTAGAGGACTTTCCAAGCTTCTCTCATACTCATCTCCTAGACCACGTCTATGACTAAAGTATGACTAAGAGTAACCAGTCATTCCTAAGAAAATTAATATATATTTGGAACTCATAGACTATGACTTGGGGGAAGAGGTGTTTCACAGATGCTGTCTAGTTATGGAAAGAGGGAGAGAGGACTTTTTCTAAACCACACAACAAAGAAGGAAATTACCTTTAATAATGGGTATATATCATAGCTGTTCGCATCAAAAACAAGATCCTTGGTTACCAGGTTCACCAAGACCGCATACCATACTATGATTTCATCTTCTTCAGCAAGGTACTTGGTTAAATCAAGGGCTGTTTCAATCTCAATATAATTGTTTCTGTTTGGTTCAAAAAAATACACACTCAAAAAACCTCCACTCGCTAAGTAATTTGCACACTTTCCATATTTGTCCCATGCTTCGACGCCTGACTTTAATAAAGTATGTGAAATCAAGAAGCTAGAGGTCCCAGCTCCTTGATAAGGTAGGAGCCAAGCAATGCTGACAGACCCTCCATTACAATTTGGTACATTCAAGTGCCCCAATTTTTGGAGACTAGAGGAAAATCCAGGCCAACTCTTGGACTGCTCAGCGGGCAAAAGAATATTTGTGCATTTCATACGCATTCTTATGAGATTATAATTTCCATTCAACAAGTATTGATTAGAAGTCATTATCTAATGCTCTGCCAGATACTCACAGGAACACAAACTAGTATGTAGGACACAACTCTTGACTACCATTGGGGATCTTATTCTTTCAGGGAGAAGCTGAGACTTAGGCATAAGAAGCTGTAAATGAGTCTGAGAAAAGGCAATGAATGTAATAAAAGTAGCAAAGAAGGAAAACCCATGTGTGTGATGGAAAAGTCAGGGAAGGCCTCCTGGGAGGAGGAAAGTGAGAAGGGCAGTGAAGCCTGGGTAAGATGGAAACGGAGAGAGAGAAAGAGGAAGGCTGCTTATGACAAAGAAGATAAAGCAGGAATCTGTGTGATGAGCAGACCAAGCAATCGAGGTGCAGGATTTCTTCAGTGTGGAGTTGAGAGATGGAAGCTGGGAAATAAGGTGGATCAAAACTGTAATGAGCCTTGAATGTCAGGATGAAGAGTTTACATGGAGTAGGAAGGTGTTTAAACAACACGGGGTGACATCACGAAGTAGATGCTGAAAAATTTTATAGCCACTGTGCTGAAGAAGACAGAATGGAATTTAAAGGAACTGAAGGCTGGAAGCTAACATAACAGACTAAGTAAAAGATGAGGGGTGCTTGGCTTAGCATGGAAGCAGTGAAGGTGGTAAGTAAGGGGGAGAATCCAAAAGACATCCTCAAGAAAGAAGAGATAAGACAGTTGGCAAATGGCAGATGGAGAGAGAGAGAGAGAGGAGTCAAGGATGTCTCTGATGTTTCAAGTTTGGGTGATGGGAAGAATCGTGGCACTCTGACAGAGAGAAATTGATAGCAGGAGCAATTCAGAGACAGAAAGAAAGTCCACTGTGTAAGGTCCTGAGTTTAAATGATCACAGGATATGCAGAAGGCAGGAGGGGACAGGTGGAGATGTAGACTTAGAAGTCATGAACATATCCCTTCACAAAGCTTTACTGAGTGGCCTGTATCTGCTGGGCACTGTACGTGCCCATAATAAAATGATCCCTAAAACCATAAGAATGCATGAGCCGTCCCAAGGAAAGAGAAAAGAAAATGATAGAACCATGATTGGTCTGAAGGGAGCACGGAGAAAAATCAGACACAAGAAAAATCAGACACAAGGGAACCGGGTTTGTGTCTCAGAGTCTCCAGAAACCAAGAGAAGTTTCCCGGAGGATATGGTCAACAGTCTCAGAGTCATGGTGCTCCTAGAGAGGGGTTTCAGCAAAGCAGCGGGTGAGGAAATGTGCTGCAGGTCATAGAGGGAAAAGTGGTAGAGAAATGAAGGATAAAATAAACAGACGTTCATTCAAGAAATAGGACAGGCCAAAGACAGAACACACTGGATAATTTATTATATACACTCCTTAATTTTACTGTCTGAAAATTTAAATTTTGGACACATATGAATTTATCTGGATGAATAAATGTATTGAATAAATGTAATAGAAATAAAATCTGTATTTCTGTAGTACACTAAAACATAGGCCATATCTCATTAAAATTATACCTATAGCCATCACCCTAGGGTAAAAAAAATCACTTCAAAATCTCAATTGATAGTCTATTTTTTTTGATATGTCAGCTATTTCCTTAACTTACAATGTCACAGAAAAATGTGAATGCATCTACAACCTTCCTAAATGTATCCCCTTTTTTTTTTTTATGTGGTATTTTTTTTTAATTCTTATGTTAATCCCCATACATTACATCATTAGTTTTAGATGTAGTGTTCCATGATTCATTGTTTGTGCATAACACCCAGTGCTCCATGCAGAACGTGCCCTCTTCAGTACCCCCCACCAGGCTAACCCATCCTCCCACCCCCCTCCCCTCTAGAACCCTGTTTGTTTTTCAGAGTCCATCGTCTCTCATGGTTCGTCTACCCCTCCGATTTCCCCCGCTTCATTCTTCTCCTCCCGCTACCTTCTTCTTCTTCTTTTTTTTTTTTTCTTAACATATATTGCAATTGTGCAAGACTGTTGAATCTCAGATCTGTACCTCTGAAATAAATGTATCCCTTTTGATATTTAACAGCCTTTACAAATGCAAGCCCAAATCACTTGTGTTTTCCCCTGAGTTTTTCTTCCTGATGGAAATTTAAAAAATAAAAATTCTAATACTTTCTGTGATAATCCTCCAAATATTTAAACACGATAACGTTTTCCTAGGCACATCTTCTCTACTGCATCGTTTTTAAAACTTCTCCTTTAAAGGAGGGGACAGGTGGAGATGTAGACTTAGAAGTCTTTTAAAACGCCGACATACATTTTCATCTTGTAAAACTGAAACTTGGTCCCCATTAAACACTAACTCCCCCAAACTCCCTCCTCCCACCTGCCCCCGGCAACCACCCTTCCCTTTTGTCTCTAGGATTCTGACTACTCCAAGGAACTCATATAGGTGGAATCATATAGTATTTATCTTTTTGTGACTGGCTTCCTTCACTTAGCCCAATGCCCTCAAAGTACATCCACGGTGATGTCCATCCCAGCAACTTCTATGTTCTAAAATTCCACTGTACCCATGGAACTTGATCCTAATCCGAATAAGCTGGGTCCTGTATAAACTGAAGAAGCAATTTCACTGCACGGTGATCAGGCTGTAAGGTTTTATTACATTCTCAAGGTACACTTAAAAGCCAGCAGTGAAGACAACATACTCACTTAGACAAGGAAAAGGCATCATCAATCAGCTGCAGCCTGTGGATAACAGGAATGGCCTGCAAATTAGATCCAAATTTGGGCAGGAAAAAATGAGAACATTTCTTAGCCATAAAATAATTCTGCAAAATCTTAACAGTGTTTCAAGATCAGGGTCGCTTACGAAGCCCTTTTACGTGAATTGTCTCACGCACAGGGAAATGGTGATCACTGAGGATAGTCCCCATGATTTATTTATTATACATCTGGTTTTGATAAATGATCCCTCCGGACATCAATCATAAGTCTTTCATCTGGCAGAGAGTTTTGCCAAAAAACTCCCTGAAAAACATGGCAAGGTGAAAACAAAAATGGGAAGCCACGTTTAAAAGGCTCTCCAGGATAGAGAGTGTACGTTCAATTGCATTACACAGTCCAAATAGTTGTCAGGAGAATTTTTGGCACGGGAAGCCTTAAGTATGTATTATTTAGCACTATTTTGGTAATACTGATGTCCTCTGAGCGGTGTCCGTCTTGTCAAGATTTTACTAATTTGATCCAATGCCACCAACAGAGTGCTTGGAATCACAAAAAGTCAAGGGTCCATTGCCAACACAATTGCTTAAGGTTGGGCTTGAGCCCCTTGGCATGGACAGGCCACGGGACTCTGTCTCAGCTAGAGGGGCCCCAGGGGCCCAGAGCCTCCTATCCCCTTCCTTCAACACCTCACGCATTTTCATGGGTTTGGTCCCAGAAAATCCATCTTCACAACACTCGCTTTGAGCTTCTCAGCAAGCCAGACTTCAACCTTTCCTTGGTCTCATTTCTTTTCTGGCAGTAATAACACTTCCATTTTCGAAATTAATATTAACAACAGACACGCTGTTTTATTTGCTCCCCAATTATGTAGTAGAAATAACTGACCTCAGTTTTTCAATAAGTAAGTCTACAATGGTTTCCAGAAATTATTGCTAGAATGGCATGCCCTTGGCTTGCATGGCTTACAGTGCCCTTAGAAACCAGTAAGAGGGTAGCTACTCTGAAAAAGATTCAAAAATAAAATGTTATGATGTGTGGATTTTCCAGTATATTCAAAAGCCTCCTAATATATTTTTTTAATTACTGAATATGTTCTGGTAGGGAATTGGGTCCCGCCTCTGTTAAACATGATACACGTATCACCTGACTAATCTTCACAATTCTTTATTTAACGTTGGTCTATTAAAACATCATTAGATGGATGGGAAAACCGAGGCATGAACACAAGTCTACCAGACGCAGAAGCCAAGCTCTGGACCAATACACCGAAGGTCATCTTCTGCTAGAGAGGTCGCTGCGTGTTTCAGAGAACTCTCGAAGACAGAGACACCAAAGACATCTTTTAGTTCAGTGCTCTAGCTTGAAGAATGGTGTCTCAGTGAACTAACTGCCCGTGGTTTTGGGGCAGAGCCAACTCTAGAGACTCTAGAGAGTCTGACACCAGCATCCATCTCCACCAGTGGAGATTTGGTTTAATTCAACCAATCAAAATCTGACTGACCAGAGCTAGCCAACATTTTAATATTTACATAAGGGTGAATGACTTATGTTTGGTGGTAAAGTGATACTAGAGTCTATTGATACTTTGTAAACTAAATTCTCTCAGGGAGAGTAAGAATATAATTTTTTTAAAAAAATTAACACTTTCTAGCATAGACTGGGTACCCATTAAGGGCTTAGAAACTGTAAGCATATGTTTACCTACATTGTCTCTAGTCCTCATGATAAGTAACAAAGCTGTATTGTTCCTATTTAAAGTGAAGAGATGGAAACAGAACATTTAAGTAACTTGTCTGAGATCACAAAACTAATGGTTAATTGGAAAAGGTATTCTGATTTTTACCTAGAAAGGTAAAATGGCTGAAAAAAATGATATTAATGTTCAAAAGCCCAATACATCTGCCCTTTCTAAGAGTGAGGGAAAAAAATCCAGTATGGCTTGGGGTTAGGGAAGGACAGAGTCTCTTCTCACCAGAGGGGTTTATGAAAGCTTGACTCTACAAGACTTAAGAGTGTATTATTAATGATATTTAATAATACATATAAAAAGCAACCTTACCTTAGGATCTTTTTCAAGCTGTTGATTTAGCTTCTTCCAACCTAATGTATCATAGTTAACTCTGTAATATCCAGTCATATTCAAATTTAGAATCACCCAGTCATGATCATAAGCTGAAACTTGCATTTCGGGGAATATTTCTACAAAGGGATATGGGAAAAGTGTGAAATGGTACATCTAAAAAAATTTTCCAGTATATGCTTATACTATATCCTCTTAATCCTCAACAATAAACCCAATGCATCCAACAAAAAGTAAAGGAATTCTAAAATATATACTGATCTTACCATATAATTGTATTTTTTTCACATATAATGGCTTTTGATTTGAAACTTTTCTTTAAAGCTCTCTATGTTAAATAATATTTTAGTTTTAAGCAAGATAGCTTTTCAAAGGCTATACGTTTCAACATTTTATTCTCTGCCTTTATATATGGGTGTAATATATATTCATGCATATATGTGAAGATATTTTATAAATCTTACTTACTGCTGCTTTTATCTAGCCAGACTAGAGACTGTGTAGTTCCATTTTTTATCCAAAGAATAGGTACAATCCATGTGTCACTTATTAGGAAGAAACCAAAAATTCAGTTAATTTTCATACATAAGATATAAACTCTGAGCCCATATTAACTGAGATGATAAAATGACAGGACTCAAATTCTTTGGTCATTCTCTCTGGATAGGCAAGTGTTTGCTCTTAGGATTATTCACTGTCGTTTTTTCTTTTTTAAAGATTTTATTTATTTATTTGAAAGAGAAAGAGAGAGGGAGAGAAAGAGCACAAGGGTGTGGTGAGGGGCAGAGAGAGAAGCAGGCTCCCGGCTGAGCAGGGATCCCGATGCGGACTCGATCCCAGGACCCTGGGATCACTACCTGAGCCAGGTACTTAACCGACTGAGCCACCCAGGGGCTCTTCACTGTTGTTTTTATAAGCTGTTTTTTCTTTGGCCATTTGTTTATTCTCTATTAGTCTGTCTTCCTCTTTACTTTTTCTTATAACTTAAGGTGGCTACTAAGACAATCTTGTATCTGAATTCCTTCCTTCCTTCCTTCCTTCCCTTCTGTTTCTTTCAATTTTTCTTTCTTTCAATCTATCTTCCTTCCTTCCTCCCTTCCTTCCTTTCTGTATCTGAAACTCTCAAGACCTGTTTATATTAAATTATAGCCACTTGGCCTCACTCAGGGGTTGTTCAATGCTGCAGACAGACCCAAACCCATCCGTGCCAAGAGAGGCAAAGAGTAATTTCAGAAGAAAAAGCTTGACAAACATTTTAAAATGCTTTTCTGCCTCAAGCTTTCTCCCCATCTGAAAAGTGTTCAGCATGGATCAGCCAGATTATTCATATTTACTGAATGCCGACATTCTTCTCACATTGGTGGACGTGACCTGGAGGAAGGAGATGACCACAGGAGGACATTAGTCATCTGAAGAGTCACACTTCCTTGGGGTTTGGACCGGACTTGTGATCTTGCTCAAATGCTCACAAGTCTGGTTTCTTAAAGACTTTGAATGAGGGTCTGTGTTGATCTAACAGCTAAGGCACACATCTTCTCAAAAGTCACGGAATCGTGATGAGCACATGGTGATGTATGCAAGTGTTGAATCACCACATCATACACTTGAAACTGTCAGAACACTGGATGTTAACTAACTGGAATTAAAATAAAAACTTAAAAAAAAAGTCACAGAAGAGCAGAGTGAGTAGGGACATTCAGTTCTGTTCTTCTTCCCTGGGGTTTTAAAGAAAGGGCAGGATGACCTCCATATTTGGGTGATAGTATTTGAAAATTACTCCCTCATTTACACTGATACTTAACCACAGTGAGATGTGAACAACAGAACGTTATCCAACACACTTGAACATCGTCTGACAAGTTAAGAAAGGGAAGGGAAGAAGAGAGGAAGTGATGAACACTAGCTTTATACTCAGTTTTTCATTTCCTTTTGACAACAATCCCCTGGGATAGACGTTGCTGCATTTACTTTACAGATAAGGCACTAAAACTCAGAGATTTTATATCAGACTTACCGAAGGTTTGAATTTTGGTGAGGCTGGTATTTAAGCCCAGGTATAAGGGAATCTAAAGGCCATAATTCTAATAGTATAAGCATGGCTATCAATACACACATACATGCACGTGTGGACATGCGCGGAACTGTTCCTCAAGGACCAGGGACCATTCAGTTCCATTTCCAGGGGGAAAAAAAGACGACCTTGCAGCCGGATCCCCTTTTCTCTTACTTAACGTGAGGCCATGCTGGGTTCTATTTGACTGCCTCTCACCCAGAATCCTGAGTAATTCATTACTTCTGTCTGAAGGACAAAGAGGATACATAACCCTCACAGTTTTGTTTGCTGGCGTCATGCTAAATGCCGGGGGTGGGGCACTGCCTTGAACCCCTCAGTGCAAGTCTCTGGCCTCGCTCAGGACATCAGGGGTTCCACCTCATCATAGCACCCCAGGAACACCCCTCGCAGAGCAAAAGATGCCATCCCAGAGCCCCACTGCAGAAGAGTGGTACTCAGCCCGGTGTTAGGCTTCCTCACCCGCAGGCTGCTTTCCATTTGGTCGGAGCTCAACCCCAAGGAAGGTGAAGGCAGAGGAGCAAATGTACCTACTTGTGGGTTAGGAGAGTCCCATTTTTAACCTTTCCAAGATAAAATGGCTCTTGTTTGATGGCACCAGTGGATACATTTAAGGTGATAACTGGAAAACCACTCTGGTGGGTCCAACTGTCCATTATGCTTTTTACTGTCGCTGGCAAAAGAATTTTATTCTGGTCATCGATGACCTGTTTTAAAAAAATCATCACAAGAGCAGATATTCACATCAAAATCTTTTCAGGTAACAATCTCCCGAAAGAAACTACATGGCTGGCTCTTCTGTTCTTCATTTATACAGTAATCCTCAGTGGGTGGTATTCAGGACCAAATTCAGAACTCTGCTCAACTCTCTATGTGAATGCTTCCTTAGTTTATTCATTCATTCATTCATTCACTCACTCACTCATTCATTCATTCATTGAACACGCATATCAGGAAGTAGGACAATTACCATTTGAAAATGCCTCCATAAATCATCTTGCTCAGCATTTGAGTAAGAAAATGTCTTCAAATATGACTGTAAAAAATAGAGAAGTTAAAAAGAATGGAAAAGTTAAGGTTAAAATAAATAACATGCCCAAAACAATTTATGTTTCCTGCCTTCTAGGTAACAATTTTGTAAACTCACCTTGAGTGCACTGAGAAATAAATTCTCATTCAGGAAGCTAGAAAGCATTCGGGCCAAAGATGCTCCCTAAGACAAGAAACAGTCCATTGTTTGAGCAAAGTCAGTATATAAATACTGACACATTCAATTTTGATAAGCAAATTCTGGGTTTTTCTCCCGATTATATTGCGTACTTCAGTTGAATGTTTGGGTTATCCCCAAATATGCTGATAAAATAGTAGACTGTCACTAACTAATAGGTGAAAGGTGAACAAATGTTCTTCATATAAATAATTCAGGATACACAAAATATTTTACGCTGAGATATTTACATGTTAAGGATAAATTTCTACCAAACAGAAGGGTTCACCTTAAAAGTAGCAAGTTGCCTCAGTGTTTTTATAATTATGGATGGTACTGAGCACCTAATATGGACTTGAATAATATTTGCTAGATGATGATAGATTTAACCACATTTTCTGAAATCCATTTGCTAAATAAAATTACGATTATTTGCAAAGTTTGTATAGTACATATTAGTCTATTATTTTAGAATCCATTTTATGTACCTTACTGCAAGAGTGCAAAACAAAAGGAAATATAGAACTGATTTTACCTTGTTGTAAGTAAATAAGTCAAAGAGCTCATTTATTTCACCGGTTTCTGTGAAATTTTCCACCTTCATGGACACAGCTCTAGACACCAGGGCGTGATCTTCACTGAGGACATTATGTAAAATGTTAGAAAAAAAGATCTCATTCTAAAAGGAAAAGATTGAGCAACATTAACTTCTTCAGTATCACAGAAGCACAAAATTCAAATACTTTCAAAATACTTTCAAAAATACTTTCAGAAGGGGGTGGAGGGATGGTTAGCCTGGTGATGGGTATTAAAGAGGGCACGTGTTGAATGGAACACAGGGTGTTACACGCCAACAATGAATCATGGAACACTACATCAAAACTAATGATGTAATGTATGGTGATTAACATAATAAAATAAAATTTAAAAAATACTTTCAAAAACTGACACTGAAGAGGGGAAAAATTCATTCAGACGTGCTCTGTGAGCTGCCATATGCCAAATAAGGATTCCTTGAATAACAAAACTCTAAGATACTTTCCTTCCCATTTAATACCCTTTTTATTTCCATTTTTAAAAACTCCATTACAGAAGTCAACATGTTTTCCAAGAGAGCTATCTACATTTCCCCAAAGGAGGTTCCCAATCACACAGACAAGACCCTCTAGGGAATAGCATCTCTAGGTGGTTTTAATCCTCTAGAATTGTACTGGTAATTTTATTTGTAACCCCTTAAAATAGGTCAGTCTCTCTTCAGTGAACATTTACAGACCAAAACGCACCAGATTTACAAATTCGATGATGATGTCATAACTTGTAATTGGAAATAAATCCATGGGCTGCATACTACAGTTTCTAGATCATGCATTATGAGAAGGCAATTTATTATATTCGAATAAGTACAGAACTCTCCAGAAAACTAGACCTCTCTCAGACAGAGGACAAGGGCCATTTCTTTTTCGAAGGAAAGGTAGAAGAAAGACCAACATACAACCAAAGAGGTGTGGGACATGGCAGAGCCAAAGAAAGGATAGTGGCAAAGAAACAGCACAGATAGCTGGCTCCCACCCTGCAGAGGTGGGCGAGGCCCCTCATAATCCACAAGCCGCCTCACCTCCCTAGTGGCTATCTCTGGGGCCCCCAAGTTGACTCCTTCAAATTCTGCCCACTTCCACAGGCCAATATTCCAACCAACCCTCTCCTCTTAGCATATTATTTTCAACTTATTAACACATTGATTAGGCTACTGTCAAACTCAGCTCTTCCAGAAATGAGACAGCCTGCCATTTAGAGCAATATATCTCAAACTTTAATGCGAATAAGGATCCCCTGGGGATTTGATTGCTTCATACGTGAATACAGTTGGTCTGGGTTGGGGTCTGTATTTCTAATCAATTACCTGATGATGCTGATTGCTAGTGTGACAATCCCGCTTTGAGTAGCTAGGAGTTAGAGGAGACATTTGTGTAAGTCTGATCTTACTCATTCAGTATAGGTTTTATTAGTTTAACACTCAAGCATTCTTGAGAGTGTCTCACAGTTGACCCAGGTGTCCTCGAAGTACAACGTGGAAAACAGAGGAAATAAAAAGCGCCCATAATCCTACACTCCAAGATAGTCACCATTAGAATGTCAGTACTGTTCTTTCCAATCTCTTTCCCTAAGTATTTATTTATTCATATGGACGTAAAAACTTTTGTCCTGCTTAATTATTATGACATTCGTTTAAAAATTCTGTTACCTCATCTTCATAACTATCTCTAAAAATGGCTACTGCATTATAAATGAAACATACATAATCTGGAAGGAAACAAGCCAAAACTTAATAGTGATGAACACAGTGTGGTCAAATCACATATGACTTCCTTCTTCCCAAAGTAGAGCAGATAACACTTCTGTAAAAGCAAAACATTAAAACAAATAAATGCATGGTTGCAGAAGGGCCCACTGAGTCAATGAACCATAACTGACTTCATCATTTCCCTATTAGCTAGACATTTAAATTGCTTCCAGCTTTTTAGTGTTTTAAACAATATCTTAACGAACACCTTTATGCATAGCCTTTTGCATATTTTGTGAATTCCCTCCCTCCCTCTCAGAATGGATAGTCTGTCTTCTGTCTGCCTGGTGTAAGATCTTCTATCATCTTGGTATCTCTCTCATCACACAAGTTAACTGTGATGAATGGGGCAAACACCTTCTCCTCAACATCCCCAAATCTTTCTCCTCTGGGCCTCCCATAAGGTGACTCTTGTCCCAGCCTGTTCCAATCCTGCTGGAGGGAAACACTTACACAAAAAGTGATGTTAGACTTTTAAAATCGTATTTGGCCACTGAATACAGTGATAGGGGAAACTGAGTCTGTATACCCACCATTACTTTCTTCCTGCAAGCTGCAAGCATCTAGAAAGACCTCCTCATATTAACTCTATTATTATCCTAAGAAATATAACAGTATTTATTATAATAAATTTACATGGAATATCACTGTGGTTAAAAGCACAGGATTTGAGGCACCTGGGTGGCTCAGTCGGTTAAGCATCTGCCTTCAGCTCAGGTCATGATGCCGGGGTCCTGGGATGGAGTCCTGCATTGGGTTCCCTGCTCAGGGGGGAGTCTGCTTCTCCCTCTCCCACTCCCCCTGCTTGTGCTGTCTCTCTCTCTCTCTCTGACAAATAAACAAATAAAATCTTAAAACAAACAAACAAACACACAGGCTTTGGAGTTGAGCCACCTGGGTGTGAATCCTACCTTACCCTCTTTAGACTTGTGTTACTCATAAAAGGAAACCAACTTTAGCTCTCTGAAACTTGGTTTCTCCATCTAGAAATGGAGGAAACAACACTGTCCTCCTTGGGTTATTTTCAGGACTAAATTAATTTACATAAATGTCTTAGCACAGTGCCTGGCAAATAGGACCTGTTCAAGAAGGTTTACCACTTGCAATTACTTATCATCATCATCATCATTATTATTTCTTTAGAGTTGTTTCAGTATTGAATCAGATAATGTAAACAATACTCTATAAACATGAGCACTTGGTGAATAGTAGTTGTCATGATGTTATGTAGTAGATAACAATGCGTTGAATGACTGCATGAAACTTTACAAATGAGAAACTGAAGCTCAGAGGTGTTCAACTTACAATGATTCTTATTTTTTTAAAGATTTTATTCATTTATTTGAGAGAGAGAACACAAGTAGCCAGACAGGCAGAAGGAGAAGCAGGCTGCCCACTGAGCAGGGAGCCCGATGCAGGGCTCGATCCCAGGACCCCGGGATCATAACCTGAGCCGAAGGCAGATGCTTAACCGACAGAGCTACCTAGGTGCCCCACTTACAATGATTCTAAAACCAGAGTAGGATCTCACTGGCTGCACAGCTCCCACGTGCCTTTCCCTCCACCAAGACTGCTGCTTCCTCAGCCCAAGCATAGGAAGAGAGACAGAAAAGTTGGGGGAGGGCAGCAACAGAGTTGCGTCAAACCACTGGTCCCCAGCGTTTTCTGAATCTGTGACCAGGACCCATTCATAACACGTTTTAATGACTTTCAGCTGAAATTAGACCAAGAAAGAAAAGATGGAAATCTGTTTCTGCATATGGCTCTGTGATTCTCTTCCCCAATGTCAATTAAATGACCAGGTTAAAAGGAAACCAAAGCTCTTGATCTCTCAAAGATCACTGAACCAAGGCTTTCAACTTTTAAAAATCAAAGCTCATGGCAATTGCCTCAAGCGACAGGATCTGATATTCTTTTGCCAAGGGTTATATTCACTCAGCTCCACAGACACTGAGAAATGTAGACTCACGACAGAGTGATTAAGGGGGCACCTGGGTGGCTCAGTCGGTGAAGCATCTGCCTTAGGCTCAGGTCGTGATCCCAGGCTCCTGGGATCGAGCCCCGTGTCGGGCTCCCTGCTCAGCAGGGAGTCTGCTTCTCCCTCTCCCTCTGTGTGTGCTCTCTCACTCTCTCTCAAATAAATAAATAAAATCTTAAAAAAAAATAAAGAGAAATTAAGAAACCAATGATTAAAAGAGGTTAATCTTATCATCTTTGTTTCAAAAATACTAGTAATATATCTTCATCAAATTTTCCCAGATTATGACAATACCTTAGCCAATTTCAGTTGCATTAAGAGGTAACTGATTGATGTTAATGATATATTCTATTCAATTAAGAAAATAAAGGGTGAATCTAATTGTTTCCTGGGGATGCAACTGCTTTTCTTATTGAATCCAAGCAGAGTTAATTGGGGATGCAACCAAATGCTTTCATAAACAGTTATCGGTGACATGAACCATGCATAGGTTCTATCTTATAAAAGAGAGATACAGGGCGCCTGGGTGGCTCAGTTGGTTAAGCGACTGCCTTCGGCTCAGGTCATGATCCTGGAGTCCCGGGATCGAGTCCCACATCGGGCTCCCTGCTCAGCGGGGGGTCTGCTTCTCCCTCTGACCCTCTTCCCTCTCGTGCTCTCTGTCTCTCATTCTCTCTCTCTCAAATAAAAATAAAATCTTTAAAAAAAAAAAAGAGATACAAACAATTTTATAGCTACAGAGTATATGGAAAGGACTTCTGAAGACAACGAAAGTTTACTCTACATATATAAAGTTCATATAAATGAAGAGAGTCATATAATGAACTCCCACACACCTCCTATTAGCTCTTGGGGGACAAGAACACTGCCATGTGTTTTCTCTGTGGAGCACATTTGGGTGAAGGCGTAACTGTGGAGTTAGAGACATCTGGAACTGAATCTCATCTCCAACATAGAGTAGCTGTGAGACCTTGAACAGCTTACTTAATGCTCCTGCGCCTATTTCCTCAACTAGAAAATAGAGTGACAACTACACTCAGATGATTGTTTTGGGAATTGAGTAAGATGATGTACGTACAAAACTCAAACTACCTGGGACTTACGTCCTAAGTGCTCAGAGAATAGGAAACGCAGTATTATTGTTGTTATTATGGTCATTACCTTCGTCATCAGACTAGCCCCGGACAACTGGGTTATAATCACAGTTCTGTCCCCATCACGCAAATGACTTCGTCAAGTCACCTAACCATCCGGGACTTCAGTCTCCTTATCTAGGTGAAGATGCCCAACCCAGGGGAGGCAGAGTGGCTGGACTGCGGGGTGGTTGGTGATCTATATCAACTCTGCAAAGCATAGGTGGGTGGCATGGAACAGGGATATGAAGAGGCTGAGACCTCAGTGCTTCCCACAAACTGCGATGTCATGAACATGTAAAAAAAAAAAAGGGGGATTTTTCGAGAAAGTTTCTGAGGGGTCAAGTTAGGTTTGCCAACTGTGTGATTCCACCAAATAATCAATAAAACCCAAATATCATCTATCTACCATCTCCATCCTTTCCTAAAAAGGGGAAATTTTATTGCCAATAGAATAGGAAAAACATCTTCTTAGGATCTCCTTCAAAGTGGGAGGTATTACATTTCACCTGTAATAAAGATCTGGCCAGTGGAGATCAATCAGTCTTTCAAATATCAATATAGTGAGTGAGGATGGGGAAAGAAGAAAAGAAGCGAAGAACCAAGCTTGGAAACACCGGGAGATGGGATGAGGGACAGGCCAGTCAGGAGCAGCAGGATGAGCAGTCTTGAGCGTCAGAAAGGTGGAGGGAGGCAGGGACAGAGAGAAAGCAAGGACCTCGGGCTTGCTATCAAGAAGTGAGGTACATGTTAAAGAATGATATTACATCTAAAGATTTAAATATCTAAATCAAATAAAAGCAATTCCGTTTTATCATTCTGAAAGCACTACCTAATTAATCTACATGATTGACCAGAAATAGAACTTACAGTTGAAACCATCAGATTTGCATATTCATGAATTTATATTTTCAGTTTACTATTTATTCAAAACAGCAAAATGGGATCAGCTACAATATATGTGATACCAGTTACACAGCTGATCTATACAATATTTTATAATCTATAATATAGCATATTACTTATCATTAAAGTCATAGGCTACTGATTACAGTGGCTTTAAAATTGAGTCTAGTGAAAATGACCTAAAATCTAACAGTAGGGAAAGATAATAGGCATATACCTTATAAGGTGATAAAATAAAATATTAGGCAACCCTTAAAAATCTTGTTTTCAAAAATGATTTAATGATTTGCAGAAATGCTCTTGATATAATATGAAGTACAGAAGACATTACACATATCTGTGTAAAAAAGTAATTCCCACTTCTATGTATATTTACAATGAGTAAAAGCCTGGAAAAAGAAAACATAAAAAAGATAACACTGGTCATCTCTGGTATCACAGGTAATCTAATCTTCCTTCCATTTTTCTGTATTTTACACATTTGAAACAACAAAATACATTAGTTTCATAATTAGGAGAAACAATAAGTAAACGTAACAGACATACTTACTCTTGGGAATTTAGGATTGAAGTAGTTAATTACTCCAAATTCAAAATAAGATGCAAAACCCTCTTTGAGCCAGATATCGTTCCACCAATTCATGGTAACCAAATTTCCAAACCACTTTTGGAGATGGGAGAAAAAAGAGCTTTCTTAAATTTAATTTTAGGAATATTTATTGTAATTGCATGTTAAATACATAGAAGGTCAAAGACGTAATGAAACTATATTTCCCTCAATAACAGAACTGGAAAAAAGGACCCCAAAAAACATGTTGTGGTTTTAACATGAAGAGGTATCAGTCATGCATTTCCTTAAAATAAGTATTTCACATCCAATGATTGAAAGCAATTTTTGTTTTAAAACTGTCATGTTCAAAGATAAAGGTAAGCTAGAGTAGCATGTCTGAAACTGTCCACTTCCTCAAGGATTATGTTAATCTAAATAAGGCAAAAGTCTGGAATATTCACCCAACACCTACTAATTACAGCAGCTTAGACTCTAAATAGACTACATCAAAATTTTGCAGTAAGCAGTTGTGTTGTCTTAAGAACATGTTTTGATCTGCCCCATGTCCAAGTCACTCATATGTTCTGCTATAATTATTTTCTATTTGAGCTTAACAGAAACAAAGTGTCAAATGGACGATGAATGGAATCAGGAAAGAAAAACACAATAATTTCTAACACCAACTAATCTGTACCCTAGTATTTAATCAAATTCTTGAAATAGCTGTCATGCATTAATAGCTAGCAGCCGGTCTTTCAGAACAATGTGCTGCTTGAACAATCATAAAAAAATGGCATTTTGGGTGACTGACCGAAACTTGTCAAAATTTGTGTTGACTATGCAACAAAGTGTTATTCTATCCCGATAGATCATTCTTTCCCAAAACGTCTTGTGGATCTACATAACAAGAAGATAACAATTTCCTTGTTTAGATAATTTCTTTCTGGACAAATTTGTATTAATGGAGTCAAGGTCAAAAAGCAGATGGGAGAACCTCCATCAAACACATAACTAAGCTTCTAAGATCACATTGTAAAAGCACAGATCTAATGAAATAAATGGTTGTTTACAACACCTTTGGGTATGCGGCTTGAGGACTGATGATTGCTCATCTCACTGACACCTTAACCAATTGCCTATATCCCCCTTGAGCCCCTCTTCAGACAAAGCAAAAACAAAGTTCAAACAATCTACTGATGAAATGTGGATATCTTTCAGTGACCTTTTTGAATATTCCTTATTTTAAGGTGGAATGAAAACAAATAATCATAGCTCTGGTTGGCTTACTTTCCCTGAAGAGGGCTCCCTGGAGTGAAGTTTACTTTTGGATGCAAATATCTGAACTCTGAAGGGCCTGGGAGGTCTCATCGCTATGATCCATCACCAATAGTTCAAATTCACACAAGATCTGATTACATAATCTTTCTTTCACTGTCCCACTTCTTGAATAATTTTTTAAAATTTGGTGTACCATAGAGGTTTTATTTTGTTTTTTGCTATCCTTGGTAGAACAGCTGGAGAATATCTTCATGTGAAATAAGAAAGAACATTTTACCACATGCCTGATGTCCGATCTCGTGGGAGAGAATGAAGGAGATCACAGCCTTTTTGTCTGTTACTTGATCATTTGGTTGCATCAACAATAATGACTCATCGAATATCAATAGTCCCCAATTTTCCATTGCACTGTTGTCAAAAGTAGGCAAGGCAATTATATCTAAGTGGATTTAAATGGAAGGAAAAATGAAATCATCTCTTCCAAAAAGTTTGAGATTTCCAGCTATAACGGTCTCAAAATGAAATCATAAAATTACTAAAAGAAAATACAAATGAATATTTATAATGTGAGGGGAGAGAAGACGAATACCAAAGACGGAAGCCAGAAAATAAATGGTTCTGATTGTCTGAAAATCAAATACTTTTGATAAAGGACCTGTACAGAGAAATCTTAAAACTTCACCATAAAAAAATGAACTTTACAAAATGGGCAACAATCAATCTAAAGAGACATTTCATTGCATAAAATAGGCAAATACGCATATGAAAAGATGATCTACATCCTGTGTCACTGGAAAATTGCAAATTAAAATAATGAGATACAACTATACACCCATTAGGATGGTTTAAATCCAAAACACACTACCAAATGCTGCAGAAGATATGGAGGAGCGGCAGGAACTCTCACTCATTGCTGGTGGGAAGGCAAAGTATAGCCACATTGGAAGACAGTTTGCCAGTTTCTTATAAAATTAAATAAAGGCTGGCCATACAGTCTAGCAATTGAGCAATTGAGGTTATTTGCCCAAATGAGTTGAAAACTTAAGTCCACATAAAAATTGGCACAAGAATGTTTATAGCAGCTTTATTTTTTTTTTAAGATTTTATTTATTTATTTGAGAGAAAGAGAGCATGCGCATGAACAGGGGGAGGGGCAGAGGGAGAGAGAGAGCAGCAGACTCACCGCTGAGCTGGGAGCCTGACTCCGCTTGCGGCTCGATCCCAGGACCCTGGGATCATGACCTGAGCTGAAGGCAGACGCTTAACTGTCTGAGCCGCCCAGGTGTCCTATAGCAGCTTCATTTGTAATTGCAAATTTTAAAAAATCGGAAACAACGAAGATGTCTTTCAATAGCTGAATGGATACACAAATTGCTGTATATCCATACAATAGAGTGTTATTCAGCGATAAAAAGAAACAAGCTATCCAACTATGAGAGGACAAGAAGGAACTTTAAATGCAGGTTGCTAAGTGAAAAGAAGCCAGTGAGGACAAGCCACACATGGTATGATTCCAACTATGTAACATGATGCAGAAGGTAAAACCAGAGAGACAGTAAAAAAATTGGTGGTTATCAGGACTCTGGGGAGAAGGGGGGCAATGAGCACAGGGGATTTTTATGACAGTGTAACTACTCTGCATGATACTGTAATTTTGGATACATGTCATTCTACATTTGTCAAAACTCATAGAATGTATAGCACCCAGAGTGAAACCTAACATACATTATGGGTTTTATTTAACAATATTGTATCAATATTCGTTCATCAATTCTAACAAATGTAACACTCTAATGCAAGATATTTACAGTAGCAGAAAGTGTGTGGGGGAAAGGGCAATGGGGAGGTGGTAAATGGAATTCCCTATACTTGCTGTGTAATTTTCCTTAAATCTACAAGTGCTCTAAAAAATAGTCTAGTTCATTTTTTAAAAGATTTTATTTATTTATTTGAGAGAGAGAGATAGTGAGAGAGAGCAGAGCAGGAGGAAGGGGAAGAGAGAGAAGCAGGCTCCCCACTGAGCAGGGAGCCCAACGCAGGGCTTGATCCCAGGAGCCTGGGATCATGACCTGTGCCGAAGGTAGACGCTTAACTGAGCCACCCAGGTGCCCCAGAAGTAGTCTAGTTAAAATGAAATATTTTAGTTCACCAAAAGACACTATAAACAAATTTGAAAGGCAAATCACAAGCTAGGAAAAATATCTGCAGCATATATAACAACTAGATAACTTTTTTTCATATCTAAAAAAAAACCTCTTACAGACCAAAAAAAAAAAAAAATGTGAACAATTCACTTTAGAAATAATTCAAATAGCCAAAAATCTTACTTAAAATGTTCAACTTTATTATCAGAAACACAAATTAAAACAATGATATAACTTAATCTTTCAAATGTATAAGAGGATTAATAATTAGTACTGCTAATATTAGTATTAACAATTAGGTACAGGAAAATTGGCATATAGCCTGTTGGTAAGGATGTGACTGCTACAATCTTTCTGGAGTGATCCAGCAAAATGCTTCAGAATTTTTAGAATGTTCCTACCCTTTGACTAACTCATTCAACTTTTGGGATTTATACTAATGCAAATAGCATGGATATTTATAAACATTCCCTATGTTTCCTTTGGTGTTCTTAAAGTGGCCAAAAAAGGGGGGAGGGCATGCAATTAGTCCAAATGTTCAACCAGAGGGTTAAAGTAAATTATTTTGCCAAATTGAAATGTAGGCATTCTATGTTTTAAAAATGACAATACAGGGGCGCTTGGTGGCCCAGGTGGTTGAATGTCTGGACTCCTGGTTTTGGCTCAGGTCGTGATCTCGGGGTCCTACCATTGAGCCCCATGTCAAGCTCCATGCTCAGTGTGGAGTCTGCTTGAGATTCTCTCTCCCTCTGCCCCTCCCCCTGCTCACAGACACACACACACACACACACACTCTCTCTCTCTCTCTCTGGAATAAATGAATACATCTTTTAAAAAATAAAAAATAGGGCGCCTGGGTGGCTCAGTTGGTTAAGCGACTGCCTTCGGCTCAGGTCATGATCCTGGAGTCCCTGGATCGAGTCCCGCATCGGGCTCCGGGCTCGGCAGGGAGTCTGCTTCTCCCTCTGACCCTCCCCCCTCTCATGTGCTCTCTCTCATTCTCTCTCAAATAAATAAATAAAATCTTTAAAAAAAAAATAAAAAAATAAAAAATAAAATGACAATACAAAAGAATAGTTATCTGGATCATGTTGCCACATAGAGTTACCTTTTAAAATAAAACAAAACAAAACAAAAGGCCACTCAAAGAAGAGTCACAATGCTATGGTTCCATTTTTGTTAAAAACAAAGAAGCAAATGCAGAGATTGAGACTGCCCAGACAGCGGGAAAACAGACCCAAAATGTTAGCTGTGGTTATCTCTGAGTGGTAGCATTATGGAAAATTTTTATTCTTTTTTGTGCTTTCCCCAATTTTTCCAAATTTTCTATGGTGTGATCATTTACTAGTTTTAAAACTAGAAGAACAGGGGCATCTGGGTGGCTCAGTCAGTTAAGCATCTGATCTTGATTTCGGCTCAGGTTGTGATCTCAGGATAGTGAGATTGATCCCCTTGATGGGCTCCGAGCTGGGTATGGAGCCTGTTTAAGATTCTCTCTCTTCCTCTGCCTTTGCCCCTCCCCCACCCAAAATAAAACTAGAAGAACAAGAAAACATTTTACCTTCTTTTGCTAATAGAAGAAATGCCATTTTTATAATGTGCGCTACGTTTGCCTAACGAACGTTCTGTGCTGTGCTGTGTTCGATATATTATGTTGATTTATACATGGTTGAAGATGGCATGTGCGGTAAAATGTATCTAGGTCATTACATAGCCTCCGCTAGTTAATGCTCTATTATCTTTGGGCATACTTAATTGCTAAGCGTAGGTCAGAACTCCTCTACCTCCCTTTTCCTCCACCTGCATCCATCCCCCCTTCCATCAACCCACTCACTTTCCTTGCAAAGTCTGCTCTGCTCCACTCAAGCCAATCCCTTTTGCTCTCTACAACTGTTGAGCCATTCTCTGCTCGAGTTGTTTGGTGCCCCAAGCAATCCTCTGTTCAATCTATGAATGCCCCCAATCTTTGCTGGCCAATCTTAACCAATTCTAAGAAGCCGTTCCTTACTAACTCCTGATAACGATTTTTACCTTCAGATGCACAGAATTGGGAGTAAGCAAATTCTTGTTTCTTGATCAACTATCATCACTGGCTCACACAGAACCCTGTTTTATTTTATTTTAATGATTACCTCATTATTTTAAAATAAAGACACAGGGGCGCCTGGGTGGCTCAGTCAGTTAAGCGTCTGCCTTCCGCTCAGGTCATGATGTCGGGGTCCTGGGATTGAGCCCCTCATCGGCCTCCCTGCTCACGGGGAATCTGCTTCTCCCTCTCCCTCCCTGTTTGTGCTCTCTCTTGCTATCTCTTTCTCTCTCTCTCAAATAAATAAAATCTTAAATATCAAATAAAATAAAATAATGATATAAATACCCATGAATCCGCCTCTCTCCCTTTAGAACAAGGTTGGCAAACCCTTTCTTTAAAGAGCCAGACAGGAAATATTTTCAGCTTTGTGGGCTGTATGTTTTCCATCACATTTTTAACTTTGGCATCACAGAGCAAAAGCATCCGTAGACACCATGTGGGCAAATGAAGCGTGCTGTGTTCCAATAAAACTTTATTTATGGACCTTGAGATTTGAATTTCATATAATTTGCATGTGTCACAGAATATTCTTTTTTTTTTTTTCCCCAACCGTTTAAAAATGTAAACACCACCCTGAGTTCGTGGCCTATCCAGAAAAGGGCAGCGGGCCAGATTTGATAGCTTGCCAGCCCCTACCTGAGAATGTTGCTAATAACTCATACTGTGAGTCCCAGACCATTGGCATTAGCACAACCTGGGAGCTTATTAGGGACGAGAATTCTGAGACCAACCACAGACCTACTGAAACAGAACTTCTTGGCTCAGCATCTGTGTTTTAACAAGACTTCTGGATGACTCCAACACACGCTGAAGTTTGACAAGAGCTGACTTACCTCTCTCGGTGTGCTCCTTCTCAACTCACACTTCAGCGTCTTCTTCCAGCAGCTAAGTCACTATCCTCAAGTTTAGGGGGTTTTGTTTTTAAACTTTAGAAAAAAAAAATGTTTCATTCTCATGGCTATAGAGTTTTTTTGTTGTGTGAATGAAACATAATTTATCTATCCATTCTCCTAACCACGACCATTTTTGATTGCTTTCAGTCTAGGGCTGTATCAAAAAAAGTTAACTATGAACGTTCTTGCACATGTCTTCTGGTACATATGTGCTCAGATTCCTCTTGGAGATGTAATTAGAACCAGAATTCCTGGGTTTTAAGGTATTCTAATGATCAGCATTGCAAGACAATATGTTTCAAAGTTGTTGTGACGATTGATACTCCCTTCAACACGGCCATTTCCTAACATTTGGCATTTGTTAGATGCCTACTTTTTAACAAGTGAATAGGTATAAATAGGTATAAAATGGTGCCTCACCCTGGCCTTGGACATTCATTTGTTAGATTACTAATGAGGTTAAAGAACTCTGCATGAGTTTATTAAGCCACATGTGTTCCTTTTTCTGTAAAACATCTATTCATGTATTTTTTCCTTGTTTCTTCTTCTGTATTGTTCTTATTTATTTGTAAGTGTTCTTTATTTTTTTTTTAAAGATTTTATTTATTTATTTGAGAGAGACAGAATGAGAGACAGAGAGCATGAGAGGGAGGAAGGTCAGAGGGAGAAGCAGACTCCCTGCCGAGCAGGGAGCCCGATGCGGGACTCAATCCCGGGACTCCAGGATCATGACCTGAGCCGAAGGCAGTCGCTTAACCAACTGAGCCACCCAGGCGCCCCTGTAAGTGTTCTTTATTATTTAGGGTACTCCCATTACCACTTCTTAATCTTCTTTCTCTTAAGACTTTTACTCAGCCAGTCCATTATCTCTCGCTTGGTGATACATGGCTTTTGTTTCTACATACTGAAGCTACCACCCCAACTCAGCTCTGTTTGAACGGAGCCCCAGCCACCTACTTCTCTTGCATTCAAAAAGCACCAGGATGGGTGCCCGGGTGGCTCAGCTGGTTAAGTGCTGGACTCTTGATCTCAGCTCAAGTCATGATCTCAGGGTTCTGAGATCGAGCCCCGTGTCAGGCTCCATGCTCAGTGGAGAGTCTGCTTGAGATTCTCTCCCTCTCCCTCTGCCCCTCCCCCTGGCTCTCATGCACACACACACTGTCTCTCTCTCTAATAAATAAATAAATCTTTTTAAAAAAATTAAAATAAAATCTGCAAATCTCAAAAGCCCATATTTATTACTTTTTAAAAAAACAAGATGTATTTATTTGAGAGAGAGAGCACAAGCAGGGGGGACCAGCAGACTCCCCACGGAGCAGGGAGCTCGATGCGGGGCTCAATCCCAGGACCCTGGGATCATGACCCGAACCGAAGGCAGATGCTTAACTGACTGAGCCACCCAGGCACCCCTGTTTTGTACTTTTTAAATGGCTCAACCAAGAGTTAAAATAACTAGGAAACATTTGTTTCTCTATCTTTTAAAGATCCAATAATAGAAAATCTCCTTATTTTCATCATCTGTTAAAATGCAGTTGTGAGCAAGTGCTACCTACGTTTCACATTGGTTGAGAGGCTATGAAGGATCTAAAAATGTGCCAAATATAACCCTGATTTCCAGAAGTTGACAATCTAGTCAGAATTTACATGGAATTACTGAACTAAGTGCATGTATTGATCCCCTTCGTCAAAAAAAAAAGAAAAGTTTACTGTTTACCATTCTGAAAGAAGCACTATCCATAGGCTCTGAGGGTACAAAGAAAAAGACAAGCCAGATCCCGAACCCACGTTACTCTTGATCTCATGGTGATGGGGGGAGTACAATTAGACTCTAGTTAAGTCAAGAGCTCCAACGGAGGGGTGCACAGAATGCTGTGGAAGCATGAGGAAAAGGGCATCAGGGAAAGCTTCCTGGAGGAGGGGGCACTAAGTGGAGAAATATATGAATTAACCAGTTGGGTAGACCTCATCGCAGGATGCGCAAAGTGCCTGTGCAAGAGCCTGGGGGAGAGGAGAAGAGGAAGGTGGAGGAGGGGAAAGAGAGGGTACCAAAGCCTCCTTCCGACTCTGAAGAACTGCCAAAAGCCCCGAGAATTTGGCAAGAGATGCACGGTTGTAAAGACAGACTATATACAGAGTCTGGACTTGATCCTCAGGGCGATGGGAAGCCACGGAGAGGTTTTAAAGAGGCCAATAATATGCTCATTGGACTTCGCTAGGGAAAGATCCCCTGTGCCTCAGTGTGGGAGACGGAATAGAGGGAGCAAGAGGGAAGGGGGTACAACCAAATGGGGCCTGCTGAGCTACAGATGATAGTGGTGTAAACCACGGAGGGCGGGGGGCACGCGGAGGAGGGGATGGAGATAATGAGGAGGAGCCCACTTCGATGGAGGGGTGCTTTATGGAACAGGGTGTGAAGGGTCACTGTGAACTGTTCCTTATCTAAATAAAGTCAAATGGAACTTTTCTTGCCTAGACAAGTGTCATCTTGAGATCCTCCGGCCACAGAAGCCTTCAAGCCCAGGCTTCTGATGCCCCCAACTCCCAAAAGGACAGGTATCACTCCCGGGATCCCTAACTGGGTCAAGGCTGCCTCATGCCCCATTCCTCCTGAACCAGCAAGCTTGAGCTACAGAGGCCCCGGCTCGCCAGGCCGAGTTCAGGAGGCTTGAGTTCCCGGGTATGGACTTCCTACCTTCTTCCACCATCTGCCCGTGTAGACAGGGCATACTTTTTCCAAGACTTCACATAACATGTCAGAGGAACAAAATACATTTACACAATATACCCTCACGGTAGACAGAGAAAACACTGGACGACTTTCTGAGCTGAAGGGCTCACGCGATTTGAAGGACATACTCTACAGATCTATAAGCAATAAAACGTTCCCGGATTTCCTCGAGGATCCTAGTGTTCACAGGTGATTCCAATTTTATACAGCAAACGTTGACAGATAGGACCCCGCGTCCTCTCCAATGCCTCACAGCTAAAGAATAGGAAAACAAACAAACAAACAAAACCCAAACAAACCCCACCCCACAGAAAACTACCCCTGACCCCAAATCTTCATTCGCGGGAACTGGAGTAATTCTCATAGGCCTGCTAAAAGGATCCAGAATATTGCATCACCCCCACGCACTGGGAGAAGAAAGGACAGAACACTAGACAAAGAGCAGGGGCTAGAGGCTGTGAAACTGGCAATGAACACCCAGGAGGAGTCTAAATCTTGAGCACACCTGCTGGGCACATGGCATCGTACAGAGAAATAGCAAACAGGCCCCTCCATGTTCAGGAAGGTGTAGGACACAAGGCTGGGAGGCCAGCAGGGCTGCCCCCCAAAAAGAGCTGCTAAATGCTGACAGTGGGTCTTTGGAGGCTCCTCTGCTTGCCCTTTGACCTTAACCCAGGCCCCCCACAATAGGAAGTCCATTGCATCGGAAGGGAAGAGAGCTCACCTGTTTTGGGAAGAGGATAACTAATATTAAATAGATCCTCCAGAAAAGAGAAGATGGGACCTGTGAGGTTCAAAGCAAAGTCTGCATTTCCGTTCGCGATGGCGTCTTTCCGGGCCCAGATGCGTATCTAAATCAAAACAATGAAGTGGTGATTAGGGAAAGCAGTTGTGACTTGGGCAATAGGCAGCCTGCTTGCTCCAAATCCCTGATGCTCTGGAGTCAAAGCCTTACCTTTTCGGAAGAAGCTACGGAATAGAAAGTTGGCTGGTCACCCGTGAACGACATGCGGGGGTTACAGGGGTGCCGACCCCGTGCAGTAAAAAAATCCACAGATCACTTTAGGGTCCCCAAAAACTTAACTGCTAATAGGCTGCTACTGACTGAAAGCCTTACCGATCATGGGAACAGTCACTTAATACACATTGTGTCTATTACACTGTTTCTTACAGTAAAGTAAGCTAGAGAAAAGAAGACGTTATTAAGGAAATCGTAAGGAAGAGAAAATACATTTACAGTGCCAAACTATGCACAAAATCCGGGCATAGGTGGACCCGATGGGTCCAAATCTGCGTTGCTCAAGGGTCAACTGGAAATGTGCAGATGCCCTGGAGAAAATCCAGAAGGCTGTTCGCTAAGATGTAAGCAGTGACTCTCTGGAAAGGGGTGTTATTTCAGTGTTTTACAGTAACGTGTCTAACTTTTGGAATTCGGAAATAATCCTTGGGCTAGTATCTACCCCCACCGAAAATGTAGACTCTGTCTTTGAATAAAAGAGCATGTTGGACCCTTGCTTCCCTTTCTAGGACCTATTTCCAACGTTCCCAAACAGAATCGTGCGGTTAGCAGGGGTTACATGGTGTGGTAGAGATTACACACGTCTGCATCGTGCAAATTTAAAATGGTTCCTTCATGCTTATTAGCGCTGAGGTCATTAATAGGGCGATCTTGTCTTCGAAATTTTAAGTAAGGTTAATTCCCTTAATTTAAAGAAGTTCATCAATAGTTCTTTGATCTTACAGTGGTTGAGCAAGGGTATACAGTCTCTCTGTTTATGACACTTCCTCTTTAGTAGGTAAAGAGACAGCCCTGCCTTGTTAGTTTAATGTGACCGACCTATTGTTTGGGCCCTTGGAAGTTGATTTTGCGACTTTGGTGGCAACTTTGCTCCTGTTTGACCATTCATTATTATTATTATTTTTTAAAGATTTTATTTATTCATTTGACAGAGATAGAGAGCACAAGTAGGCAGAGTGGCAGGCAAAGGGAGAGGGAGAAGCAGGCTCCCCGCTGAGCAGGGAGCCCGACGTGGGGCTCGATATCAGGACCCTGGGATCATGACCCGAGCTGAAGGCAGACGCTTAACGACTGAGCCACCCACGCGTCCTCATTATTATTTTAATAGGAAATTATTTTATATCCCACAGCAAAAGCATCGGGGCACTTTTTTAATGGGGTTGCTAGCGTGAAAACACCGAAGAACATGCATGAGACTCAAAAACCCTTGAACGAAAGGTTGAAATGAGGGCATTAAGATAATTGTCCTGATGTGAATACCGTCGATGTGAGGACGCGTTCTCTGCCAAACACTGGAGAGAGTGCTGGGAAAATGAAAAGCAGGACAATGATATTTCCAGCTTGCTGCGCTCCAGGAACGCATTCACCTTCCTCTGCTTGTATTTCTGCTAGAAAATTTGTCTTGAATTAGGTGAATTTGGAATTACGTGAGGTCTTCAGGAATGTTCCCCTCTCACAGAATGCAACCACCTGCTTCTGGGGCCTCCCACCTCATGCTTTTTGGCCTCCCCCACGCTGCAGGGGCCTCCTTCTCCCAGGAAGGAGGCCTCAGGACTCAGCCCTGCCCCTACACGGCACTTGCCCCACCCCCCACCTCCAGTTCCAGGCAACAGGAAGATGGCTGCACCCAAACCCACACTGCGAGTGGAAAGAACATTCCCTTCTCCCCGCGTTCAAGATGGATGCATTTTCACTGTAACGTCTGGAGAAATAACAGAACCTTTGTAGGTTCAACTTTCAGTTTCAAAACTCCTCCCCCAAACTACCATCCTATAAGCCAAAGGGGAAGCAAGTGATGGAGACTTCAAGCTGTGTGGGAGGGAGCTAACACCAAACAGTGAGGAACACTTGGAAGATGCAGCCGTAAAATTCCTTCAAATCCACACCTCGCCCCCCTCATTGTGATCTTGGGGTCCTCCCTGCACCCAGCAGACCTCAACACCTAAGAGAGGAAAATCTTCACACGTGCCTGTGTGTGCCAAGTCCTACTCAAAAGATGTTATTTCCAACCTTAGGTCTGTGTTTCCATGTTTATCCTCATGTCAAGGAATAGCCACCTTTTCAATCTCACTAAATTCTTATCTCTTCCTCGACAAGCAATTGTTTGTATAATCTGGACCCTCTTCCAAGAGTACATTCTGGTTCCCCTGTAGGATAGACGGCAGACTCCTTCCCTTTGTAGAGAGCTGAGCCGGAGCCAAACCAGCATTCCACTGATAAACTCATCCCAAATTTCAATCTTCTGGCGAAGAATGGGCCTTTCTTAGGCCTGTTCCATTCCCTCTTTGCTTCAACGGCAGCTGGTTTTCTTTTCAGGGCTATCTTTCACCAAGAAATGGACTGGCCCCTTTTTCTCAAACTTTCTGCTGAAAGAGCAGCCCCAAGAGCCACCGGCCCCTTGAGAGCCACCGGCCCCATGGGAAGCCCCATGATGTGCTTCCACATCATGCCCGAGGAGATTTCTCAGGAGGTGTCGGGAATGGTTCCCTTGGCCTGCGCTCCGTCTGTGTATCTCAAGGCCCCACCAGTGACTCTTCGGGAAGCGAAATCAGGCTGCAACCAATAGCTGAGAAGGAGAGCTGTGGTCTGCGTGGAACACGGTATTGTTCCGTCAGCCTGCAGAGGAGTAGCTCGGAGTGATTCGCCCCTGGTGAGAGGCTTGTCTCCTCCACAGCCTCCTGATCTGCACAAGTCCATGGTACAAGCCTGGAAGATGCTGGGCCCGGGGAGAGAGTCTCTACCCTCTGTGGGAGCCCGATCTGCCTCGGGTCTGGGAGGTCAACGTGGTGAGACAGAACACGGCCTGCAGAATCGGCCTTACTTCCCTCCACGCTCCAGTGTGGGGTGTGAGCCAGATGGTAAAGGACTGTGGTGGGAACCTGGATATTTGCCCAGAAGGTGACTACAGAAGGAGGGTATGACTGGGTGAGAAGGAGGTGTTTCAGGACAGAGCGCCTCCTTCACCCAACTCTGAGGGAGCGCTGTGTTTCTCAGAGTTGAGCAAGCCCGCCGCCCTGATCCATCACCTGCAGGCACCGTTTCCATCATGTGGCTGTTCCCAGCTGGTGCCCAGGGCCATATGGGGCACTGATCTGTGCCCCCGCTTCAAGGCTGCATCCCCCCCCCCCCCCCCCCCCGCTTCAAGGCTGCATCACTTCGTGGACTAAATAGCAGGCAAACCTGAGTTTCAAGGCGTGAGTGCAGGAGAACTGTGGCGTCCCATCTGCAAAGCCACACTAGAGTTTCTTTCTTTCCTTTTTTTAAAAGATTTTATTTATTTGTCAGAGAGAGAGAGAGTACAAGCAGAGGGAACTGGAATGGGAGAGGGAGAAGCAGGCTCCCCGCTGAGCAAGGAGCCCGATGCGGGGCTGGATCCCAGGAGCCGAAGGCAGATGCTTAACGACTGAGCCCCCCAGGCACCCCTCCCCCCACTAAGTTTCAAGAGGGCCTAGAAACAGTCAGGCGGGCCACCAGGAGGTGACATGGGAAACAGAGGCATAACCCCCGGATTCGGAAAGAAAGGACGAACCACCCACAGCCAGCACGAAGGCACTCACCTGGGCTGTCTTCCTCACTCACCTCCTTGCCCCTTTCGGTTCTGTCCACGTGGGCATAGTCACATACGGCCAAGGCCACTAAGTAAGTCGGCATGTGGGGCGTCGTGGAAAAGGTGGTGACTGTCCACGTGCTTCCATTTGTGTCTCTCCTTGCAGACTGACCTACAGAAATCGATTTCAGTCCAAATCACTGTAAACCAAAGCACTAACAGCCACCTCTGAAACCATGTGTCCAGGTGCGTGTCACCCAGTGACTTCTTCCCAGCCAGTCCCCAGAGTCGAGCAGTTTGGATTTCTCCACCCCGAACTCATCAAAACCATATGAAGTGAAATAAGTCCGAGAAAGACAAATACCATATGATTTCACTGATGTGTGAAATTTAAAAGGCAAAACACATGAACAAACCAACCAAGAAACAAAAAAACTGGAAACTCATAAATACAGAGAATAAAATGGTGGTTGCCAGTGGAGAGGGGGCTGGGGAGGTGGGCAAAATGGGTGAAGGAGATTAACAGCTAAAGTGGGAGGGGTGCCTGGGTGGCTCAGTCAGTTGAGCATCTGAGTCTTGGTTTCCACTCAGGTCATGATCTCAGGGTCGTAAGATCGAACCCTGCTTTGGACTCCATGCTCAGCGTGGAGTCTACTTGAGATTCTCCCTCTCCCTCTGCCCCTCCCCCTGCTAGCACTCTCTCTCTCAAAATAAATAATCTTTGAAAAAAGATCAATGCCACAGGGATACAATGTACAGCATAGAAGATGGTGACTACACTTATCATGGTGAACCGTGCATAATGTCACCTAATTGTCGAATCACCATGACGTACCTCTGAAACTCATGTAATCTTGTATGTCCGCTATACTTCAATTAAAAACATACAAACAAAGAAACGACATTAGGAAGATCTAGGGACAGCACCTTTGCTCTGAATCGGTATCTTGAGTAATACTGACGGAGGGCCAAATCCATGGGCACGTAGGTGAGGCCCATGACGCACCTCTTCTCTTTTCCATCCACTTCTACTGTTTCCTAGACCAGTCCAGCTCTCACAACACTTCATCTAGAGCCTCCCAGGCCCCCAGGAGGTCAAGGAAGGGCAATGTGGCCATTGTACGGTTTCGGCAAAGTCTTCAGTGGAGGCAGGCTGGGTCTTTAAAGCTGAGGGCCGGGTATCTGATGTGAATCAGGCTGGCATACATTAACAGGGAGTGGTGGGGACCACAACAGGCTGGGGGGGCCCCCCGTTCTGCAGGGGACAGCCTCTCACGAGCTCTAACTATTGCTGTCACGAAGGAGCTACATGCTTCGTGTCCTTATATCTTCTGTTTACAAGGAAGTAAAAATCTTGATTTTTATGAGAAATCTCTGGATTTTTTGAAGTTCAATCAGAAGGAAAAAAAAATCGTGTGAGCCAAATGAAACACATCTGGGCACCAGATTCAGACTAAGTCTGCTAGCTTGTTATCACTAATGATCAATATTAAAGGCCAAACTAACGGGCAGACAGGCTGCCAAGGAATAAGAACAACGTGGTGTCCCCAGCTTCCAATGCAAAAAGAATCAGGATTTACCATCTCCGAGATGCTGGTGCTGATACAGACCCCAGGTGATGCTCTCCCTAATTATAATACACTGCCGATACACAGCCTCGAAAAGCTATTGATATCAAAGGTATTAGAGAGTTAAATATCCATGCATACACATATATGTCTGTACACACACATATGTATCATTACTATACACGTATATATGAGGACAGGAAATATTACTTACCTAGTTTTGGCATGTTGGAAAGGGCCACATAGCTTGGGTGATGAATAATTGTAATATTAAAAGTTGCCTTTAGAGCTGGCTCATCAAAACAAGGAAACACACTCCTGGCAAATGTGGGTTCCATCTGAGACGCTAACAGGGCCCTGCAATACAGTTTTGGGAAAAATCTATTTATTTTTATTTCAAATTAGGGGAAACAAAAAAAAAAATACGGAGGGATGATGGCTTATAATTATATTCAGGGAGGAGCTGGAGTATTTCCCCTCATCTTCCTCACTGCCCTTCCAGTTAAAACACACACAGTTTAGTTCTCACCACACCTTGGAATTCTTGTAAGACCTAAAATACAAAAGACCTATTTAATTTTTGACCACAAAATACTATTTACTTCATTACATCATATGCCTTTAAAACCCTCTGCAAACAAAATAGGGACAAATATAGCAAATACGCAATGAGGCTTTTGAGAACCAAGTTATTTTTTTAAACTAGGATTACTTTTTGGGGACTGGACTATTGTTCTCACCCTCCACTGAAATGCAAGCAATGTTTACTGGAGAATTTCTACATTTTTATCTTTTTCTCACATGGTCCCTCTTCTTCACGGTTGAAAACTTAGAAGAGGTTTCATTCTGCACCCGCTGGGGGTAAATGATCTAAGTACATGCCAAATGAAAAAAACAAAACAAAAACTACTTTCATTTACATATGGGTAGATTTGTCAAATCCCTACGGCTCCTTCCCCGATCTCCATGGAAAAATACAAAGAGTGGCATTACCCCACAGTGCACTGGTGATTTATGGGGAAAAGTTTAGGGACAAGAGTGCCCTGGGCAAACGAGGAGATTGTCAGGTTCATCCTCTGTAAACACGGCCAAAATCTGACAAGAGATGGGTCCTCACTAACAACTTTCTTCCCAAATAAACCTGTGGTCTCATTAAGACTCGGTGACCTGGGACCCTGATTTGGGATGACAACTGTGGATGCTAATTCTTTTTTTTTTTTTTTTCCCTAAGGTCCTGAGACTTCCTGTCCCTGATGCATTTACCCTTGTTTCAGGCCCAGCTCTTAAATAAATAACAAGGGAATTCAACAGGGTGTGAGAGAGTATGGCCCCTGCATTATCACCACCTACCTCCACCATGATAAGACCCCCACTCACATGAAAATTCACACGCAACAGTCCACACGCTCAAAAGCCTCTCAAAGTCAGCCAACTTGAAGTGTTCATAACCTTGCTGTGACAAAACTGTAATTTTCAACAAGCCTGTTCTGCCCCACTTAACTTTGCCCTTGCTTCCACAGGCTGGAAGGCGGCCCGTGAACTCTGACATCCGTGAACTCTGACCTCAGCCACTTTGGCTGCAAGACTCTGCTCCATCTCGTGCTAGCTGAGCAAGCCTGAACAACCTGCCACACGTTCTTGCTGAGCCTCTGATTCCCCACCCAGAAAGGAATGGCACCATCAACCTTTTCTTGCTGTTTGAACTTTTACCTGATTAGTAACTGAATTTATCAATAAACCACCTACGAATTCTCCTATATTCCTTTCAATCTCCCAGATTGTTCTCCATATAGAGAACTGTAAAAGAGTTCAAGGAGGGATAAGTTACGGGGTAGGGGTGGAGGGTTGGAACACTGACAATTACAACTGCATTTAGACAGGTCTCAGAGGTCACGGTTGACCACAAGCTGAATACGAACCACATTTGTCTTCCTAATAAAGATCAAACTTCCAGAAGTAGGGGTCACGTGTTTTCTCTTCAGTACCATTTATAATATTTGGCAAAAACATGTGTTCATAACAATTGAATAAGTACTTTCTCAGCTTTGGAGGGACTGCAAAATAAAGGCAGCTTGATCTAATATAGATAAAAGAATACGAAGTATTTTTACAGTGTCTGTTGCCCCAGGTATTTGTTTTGTAGTATTGGTTGCTATCTTTAAAAGACAGGTGATGAAGGAGAGAAGAGTCAAACAGCTGACAATATAGTGGAAAGAATATTGAGCAGCGAGGGGCACCCGGGTGGCTCAGTCAGTTAAGAGTCTGCCTTCAGCTCAGGTCAGGATCTCAGGGTCCTGGGATCGAGTCCCACATCGGGCTCCCTGCTCAGCAGGGAGTCTGCTTCCCCCTCTCCCTCTGTCTACTGCTCCCCCTGCTTGTGCTCGCTCTCTCTGACAAATAAATAAAATAAAATAAAAAGAAAGTAAACCTTTCTCCACTGCCACGATTTCACAAAGCATATGAATCTCAAGGAAGTTGCCAGGTGAGCAGGAGAGAAAATCAGACTCTTCAGGCAAGTGGGAAAGTTGTATGCTCAACAAAAAGGGCTACTCTACCTCTGAAACTAATAATACATTATATGTTAATTGTTGATTTTAAATTTTAAAAAGTGGGGGCGGGGGAGCTACAGGTTTCAAAAGGCTAAGAGACGCCCGCTCAGAGAGTCACCGCTTTAACAAACCAAATAGCCAGCAAGTGCCTTCCCATTCCATGATTTGGGCCTCTGGAGAAGTGAAATAAAAGAAACTCTTGGATCTTGCTCAACTATTTCCCTCCCTGGTTTTTTACAAACAAACAAAACGGGAAAGATCCCTACAACACACAGCCTTGCTGGCTCTCAGGCTTACCTACCCAGGTCAGGACCTGCCAGCAGCATACACGACCTGGTTATGCCACATCTGGGAACTGAAGGATGGTACTTGTTCCCTGCTGTCTCTGCTTTGGACTCAAGCAACCCTGTAAGGATATCCTGACCTCAGAAAAAAGAACCATCCACCCTCCCCTGCCCTCAAAGCTCACTGAAACATGCTATTACAGTGCCTGGGAAGTCTGGGTTGAGAGCGGTCAGCTGGGGAGGGAGTTAATTTGGGAGAGTTTGTCTCGTAGGGGCTCGGGATTTCAAAGCCACTTTCCTGCCCTCTGGTACAGCCAGACAGTCCTGGACTCGCCACGTTTCTGTGCCGGAGGAGGTCTTCGGGGTCAAGACCACGTGATGTCCTTGGGGGTCCATCTCCTGCCATGTAAGAAACATCCCCTCACTAAGGTATTTCATTCCCAAGTATTGTATGGACACCAACTCTAGCTCACAAGTGCTGAGTATTATAACTGGCCAAGGGTTAAGTAAGACCTGAAAGTGGTCCCCCTGAGTTGTTTTTGCACAACGACACACTCAGAAATCAAAATGTTTAGTAAAGACGGACGTTACACCACTGGTCTGTGGTTCAAGGCTTGGCCCATGAATCATGTTTGTTTATTACTTGTGTAACAGGATCTTAAAACTGAAGTTTCCACCAGGCAACAGGACATAATAGAGGTACAATTCCAGAGAAAGGTGCCAAACCATGTTATGAAGATTTTTGAAGGAGATGGCCTTGAGAACCCACGGGCCCTTCTTGGGCTTTTCAGGTCCATCAGAGATATATGGAAGAGGGTGCCTGGGTGGTCTGTTAAGCATTTGCTTTCGGCTCAGGTCATGATCCCAGGGTCCTGGGATCGAGTCCTGCATCAGGCTCTCTGCTCAGCAGCAAGCCTGCTTCTCCCTCTCCCTCTGCCCCTTCCCCCTCTGCCTTTGTACTCTCTCTCTCAAATAAATAAATAAATAAAATCTTTTTTTAAAAAAAGATAGAGGAAAGGAAGGTCAGGGAATGGAGACAAGAGATGAGAGGAGAGATTTCGCAGCGTGGGAGGGGCATAGTTTAGCAAAGCCCTCTTGATCTCAGGGTGCTGGGAACCCCTAACTAGGGTGAGCTAGAAGGGGAGAAGATCCCACAGAGAGCACAGAGCGTTTCCTGAGGCTGAGAGACTTGGAGGCTGGTACCCAGCTTCCGGGTGGGAAAGCCGAAATTGACACTGGTCAGAGTCTAACTCCTACCAGTTGGGACTCTGAAAGGCAGGAGACTGACAGCTTTGGAGGCAGAGCCAGAAGAAGAGTGCTACTGTCTTAGGACCCCCGTCAGCCCCAGGTCAGGGATACATGAGTGTTCCTTGGAAGAGCTGTGGGCCCTGAGTCACGGAGTGAGCCAGTACGGGACCGACTTGGGTTCTGTCCAACGGGGCCACCTGCAGGAAGCCGGAGATGCACTACTGCACGTCTGGGGGTGGGGCTGAGGAAAGAGTCACTAATGACCATCAGAACAGAGAAACAGAGAAAGCAGCCGGCAGGAGCAAGGAAATCGTAGGAGAAAGAGAAACAGTGAGAAGATCTGTACCTCTGAAACAAATAATACATTATATGTTTAAAAAAAAAAAAGAAGAAGAAGAAGAAGAAGATAGCAGGAGGGGAAGAATGAAGGGGGGGAAATCGGAGGGGTAGACGAACCATGAGAGACGATGGACTCCGAAAAACAAAGGGAGGGTTCTAGAGGGGAGGGGGGTGGGAGGATGGGTTAGCCTGGTGGTGGGTATTGAGGAGGGCACATTCTGCATGGAGCACTGGGTGTTATGCACAAACAATGAATCATGGAACACTTCATCTAAAACTAATGATGTAATGTATGGGGATTAACATAACATAATAATAAAAAAAAATTTTTTTAAAAAAAGGAAATGACATCTTGAGGGGACAAGGTATGTACTAAGCCAGAGTCAGACCAAATGGCAAGAGTACTGGCTCAGGTAAGAAGTGCCCTACGTGTCACCTCTCCCGGTCTCCCCAGTCCCATGGGACCTGGTCGGGGTGCAACAGCAGCTCTCAAGATGGAAGGTGGGGGGGGGGGTGGCGACTAGAACCATGAGGTGGAGAAATGGAAACATCACTGCCCCTTACCCTGAAGCCCGCCCCAGCTCGGGGTAGTGAGCATGGAGTGAGAGAAAGGGAGATTTCACAGTAAATTAAGGTCAAGGCTTTTAGTATGACACAGGACTGGATTCTCTAATTTTTGCATCTGGACAGTGTTTGTGACTTCGTGGACATAGATCATCTGTCAACAAAGAATGAGCAGTAAATTATGGGCTGCTAGAGTACTTATGCAGGAGCAGGAAAGATGATCTCAGAGACTAAATTGTAAAAAGGACAGTGGGAGAAACACAGTTGCATTTTTACTGAACTGTGAGGTGTGCTTTTTCAATATGCTGGTTACACTTGTTTTCAAAAGATACAAGATCTAAATCTTTGATGAGCAAAACCATCCCCTAGAGAAGACCGCTCAGCCACATGAAGCATGTGGGGTCAACACCTCTATAGGATAATGAAATGATCTTTTCTCTGCATCACCAACGACATCATGTACTTGGCATTGGAGTTCACTGCTTGTTTTGATACTTCTAAATTCTTTCCTAATATTGCTCAACTTTCTCTCTTGTGTGTCATACCCTGAGGACTATGCCAGATTTCCTAGCATCAACAGCAACTGGAAGGAAGTCTTTTTCAATTCTCTGTTCACTCTTTCTACACCTGCACACACTGACTGGTGTTGATCGTATGGTTCTCCCCTTAATTTGTCCCCAATAAAGATCCTAATTTTCTCCAGCCATGTCACACTAGTGAGCCCACCCTCATCCCTTGATGATCCTATTCTCATTTCTCTGAATACCTCCCTATTCTGTCTTATGTTTTATTAAGGACATGGCATGATCAGAAAAGCAAGACGTATTCCTAAAGGACACTGTGAACAAGAATGGGATTATACATTCTTCCATTGAATTTCAAAAGTGGAAGAAAACTTAGAGAGTTCCACCATCTTAATTTATAGATGTGAAAGCTGGTACCCTGGGAATTTATACAACTGGGGAGACAAGGAAGTAGTTGGGGTAGTATCAGAACCAGGGCTCCAGCTCCCCAGCCTGTGGTCCTTCCCAGCTCTCTTTCCTGGGGTCCTTTTATGTGCTTTGTAGAACATACTATAATAAAAACTACAAGCAAACTAAGATATCATGAAGAAGACTGAGGATTAACTTTATAGTTAATAACATTACCAAATCTAGAGATGATCAGACTTCTGTTTTCCACCCTGATGGAGTAACATAGGCTAGAATGAGCCCTCTGTTGAAAACAACGAAAAACTCCTATAAAATATATGGAACAACTGTTTTCAGACATGATAACAGGAAGCACAGGACTGTGATTCCCAAGAGAAGAGAAGCTAATGAGGTGAACTCTACAATCACCTTGTCTACCTGGAAGCAATTTCTCAACTGCAGCACAGAGAAAGAGAACAGAAACTGAATTCAGTGGTCTCATTGAGTAGAGGAGACTATGACTGATGCCTGGAGAGATCTAGATAGCTAGATTTCTGCAGGGCAGAAATCCAGAAATCTGCATAGAATCTACCCCCCCACCCCTCACCCCCCATCCCTGGGCTGGGTCTTTGGTCAAATATTAATCTGCACTTTAGGAGGTCAAGCAAAGAAATGCTGTTGGGGGAAAGAACAGCTACCATGGAAGGGAAAACTGAACAATTCCTAGAGCTCACATAGTGCTAGGAGTTGTTCAAATTCCCACAAGCCAGAGTACAGAAATCTCCAGAATAAATGGATTTTTCAACAGGCACCAGGAAGGTAATGCCTGAGCAATGAGCTAAAGTAGCCCTAGAGTAAAGGTGACTTTCGATCCACTCTCAAAGGACTTAAACACAAGCCATGGGAGATCAAACAAGGATTAAGAAGGCCACCAAATAACTTATGTGCCTATCTTAAAAAGACAGCATTCATTAAAGCAACATAACAAAATATGGCATGCAGCAACATAAACTTTGAAATGTCAGGCACTCAATAAAAAATGAGAAAAAGCCCAAATATTTGGAAACTAAATAGCACAGTTGTAAATAACCCATGAGTCAAAGAAGAAATCAAAAGGGAAGTTATAAAGTACATTGAACTGAACGAAAATTTTAAAAACAACATGACATTTTTTGTGGCATGCCACTAATTCAGTAGTTAGTGGAAAATTTATACCACTAAACACCTATGTAGAGAAGAAAAATACCTTAAATTGATCTTTAAATTGATTACCTTGCACCCACCTGAAGAAAACAGAAAAAGAAAAAGGGCACCTGGATGGCTCAGTCGGTTGAGCATCTGACTCTTGATTTTGGTTCAGGTCATGATTTCAGGGTTGTGAGATTGAACCCTGCATGGTGCTCTGAGCTCAGCGAGGAGTCTGCTTATGGATTGTCTCCCTCCCTCTCCCTCTGGCCCTCCCCCTTTGAGCACTCTCTCTAAAATAAATAAATAAATCTTAAAAAAAGAAAATAGAGGGGCGCCTGGGTGGCTCAGTTGTTAAGAGTCTGCCTTCGGCTCAGGTCATGATCCCAGGGTCCTGGGATCAAGCACCACATCGGGCTCCCTGCTCAGGCAGGAAGCCTGCTTCTCCTTCTCCCACTCCCCCTGCCGTGTTCCTGCTCTCACTATCTCTCTCTCTGTCAAATAAATAAATAAAATCTTTAAAAAAGAAATAGAAAAAGAAAAGGAAAGGAAGCCCAAAGTAAGAAGAAGAAAGGAAATAATAAAGAATAATATATAAAGCGTTAAAGTGAAAAACAATAGAGAAAATCATTGAAACAAAAAATTGGTTTTACAAGAAGATTAATAAAGTATATAAATCTCAAGGCACACTTATCAAACTTACTGTCTATCAGAAGTGGAAGAGACCTTGGAGGACCCCACCCTTTTAACTTACAAAAAGCTGAGGACCCTGGAGTATATGCAATTGGTTAGACAATTAGTAAGTGGCAGAGGCCAAAACAATAATGAAGGAGAAGAACAAACTTGGAAGACTGAAACTACCTGCCTTCAAGACTTACTATAAAGCTATGGTAATCAAGAGATATCAGAACCAGGGCTTAAGTTCCCAAAAGAGAAAAGACACAAATGACCAATGTCAAGAATGAGAGAGGTGACATCACTACAGATTCCACAGATATTAAAATAATAATAAAGGAATATTTTGTAAAACACTAACTATACTTAAATTTGACAACTTTGATTAAATGGACAAATTCCTTGAAAGACCCAAACTCCTAAAGCTTGCTCATGAAGAAAGAGATGACCAAAATAGCCCTTTATTCATTAAAGAGATTTAATCTGTAGTTAAAAATCATCCCACAAAAAAAGTCCAGGCCCATGTGGCTTCATTAGTGAAAATCAACCAAGAATTTAATGAAGAATTAATGCCAATTCCATATAAATCCTCCCAAAAAATTAAAGAAGAAAATTTTCTAAATTTATTATCTGAAGCCAGTGTTACTCTGATACCAAAACAAGACAAAAAAAAGAAAATCCATGAACATGGATACAAAAATTAAAAACAAAATTTTAGTAAATCAAATGCAACAAAACATAAAAAGGATAATACATCAAGACCAAGTGGGATTTATCTTTCAAATGCAATGTTAATTTATCATTAGAAAATCAATCAATGTAATTTACCATATTAACAGACTGAAAAAGAAAAACCATATGATCATCTCAATAGATGCAGAAAAAGTATCTGGCAAAATCTGGCCAATCCAATCTGATAAAAATTCTCAGAAAATTAAAAACCAGAAGGGAACTTCCTCAATTTGATATAGGGAATCTACAACAGGGAGGAGGAGGAGGAAGGGGGGAGGAAGAGGAGAAAAAGAAGAGTAGGGAGAGGAAAAAGAAGAAAGACTAAAGGAAAAAAATCATAATTAACAGTGCAAGACTGAATGCTTTCACCTTAAAATAAGGAACAAAACAAGGATAGTTGCACTTAACCACTTTTATCCAACATTGTAATAGATGCTCTAGACATGGAAGTAAGGCAAGGAAAAGCAATAAAAGGCACCTGAAGTAACAAAGACGTAAAACGGTCTTTATTTGAGACAGTATGATCACTTACGTAGAAAATCTATGGAATTGTCAATTTAAGCTATGTTCATGGATTGGCAGAACATAGTGAAGAAAGGCAGAAAAGGAGAAGACAGAAATAGGAACAAAGAACCATAGCAATAAATAGAAAACAATAATACGCATGATAAATACTAATTCAACTATATCAATACTAAGATAAGAAATGAAAGAGGAGTCATCAGTACAGATTCCATGGACATTAAAAGGATAATAACGAGTACTATGAACTACACTATGCTCACGCATTTGATAGTCTAGATAAAATGGACCAGTTCCTTAAAAGACATAATCTGCCAAAAAAAAAAAGCAGAGAAATAATTCCTAACACATTCTATGAAGACAGCACTACCCCCAAACCAAAACCAGAAAAAGACATTACAAAAAAAAAACAAAAAACAAACTATTGACCAATATCTCCCATGAACATAGATGCAAAACTTCTCAACATAATATTAGCAAATCAAATCTAACAATGTATAAAAAGAATTGTAAAGCACAAGCAACTGGGACTTATCTCAGGTATACAAAACTGGTTCAACATTTGAAAATTAATTAATGTAATTCATCACCTCAAAAGACTAAGAGAAATCACATGATCTTATCAATAGATGTAAAAAAGCATTTGCCAAAAATCCAATATTCATTCATGATAAAAACTCTCAGTAAAATAGGAATAGAGGGGAGCTTCCTCATCCTGATAAAGACTATGAAAAATCTACACTAACTTCATACTTAATGGTGAGAACTGAAAGCTTTCCCACTAAGGTCAGGTATAAGCAAGGATGTCCCCTCCCACCATTCCTCTTCAACATGGTGCTGAAAGTCCTTACTAATGCAATAAGTCAAGAAAAGTAAATAAAAGATGTATAGATTGTGAAGAAAGAAACAAAACACTCTTTAGTCACAGATGACATGATTATCTATGTAGAAAATCCAAAAGAATTGACCAGAAAAAACTCCTGGAACTAATAAGCAATTATAGCAAGGTTGCACTCTACAAGACTAATATACAAAATCCAATTGCTGTGGCACCTGGGTGGCTTGATAAGAGTCATATTATCAAGATATCAGTTCTTCCCAACTTGGTCTGTAAATTCAATGCAATCCCAATAAAAAATCCCAGCAAGTTAAGTTTGTGGATATCAACAAACCAATTCTAAAGTTTACATGGAAAGACAAAAGACCCAGAATAGCCAGCACGATACTGAAGGAGAAGAACAAACTTGGAAGATTGACACTACCTACCTTCAAAACTTACTATAAAGCTATGGTAATCAAGAGAGTGTGATATTGGTGAAAGAATAGACCAATAGATCAATGGAACAGAATAGAAAGTCCAGAAAAAGACCCATACAAATACAGCCAACTGATTTTTACAAAGGAACAAAGGCAATGATAGTTTCTTCAACAAACATTGCTGGAACTACTATATATCCGCATACAAAAAATTGAATCTAGACACAAACCTTATACCCTTCACAAAAATTAACTCATAATGGGTCAAAGTAACTCACAATGGGTCACTTTAAAATGTAAAATTCAAAAATATAAAACTCCTACTAGATAACATAGGAGAAAACCTAAATGACCTTGAGTATGGTGAGGTCTTTTTAGATACTACACCAAAGACATGACCCATGACAGAAATAATTGATAAAGTGGACTTCTTTAAAACTGAAAACTTTTGCTCTGCAACAAACATTCTCAAAAGAGAATGAAAAGACAAGCCACAGACTGGGAGAAAATATTTGCAAAAGACATATCTGATAGAGGACAGTTATCCAAAATACACAAAGAACTCTTAAAACTCAGCAATAAGAAAACAAACAACTCAATTAAAAAACCTCAACAGACAAATCTCCAGAGAAATTAGACAGATGGCAAATGAGCATATTACAAAGGGCTCCACATATGTCATCAGAGAAATACAAATTAAAACAACAATGAGATAAAACTGCACACCTGTTAGAATGGCCAAAATCCACAGAACACTGACAACACCAAATGCTGGTGAGGATGTGGAGCAACAGGAACTCTCATACATTGTGGGTGGGAATACAAAATGGTACAGCCACTTTGAAAGTCAGTTTTGTGGTTTCTTACAAAACAAAACATATTCTTACCATATGACTCAGCATTTATGCTCTTTGATATTTACCTAAAGAAGCTAAAAGTTTATGTCTACACAAGAACCTGAACAAAAAGTTTAGAGCAGTTTTCATAATTGTCAAAACTTGGAAGCAACTAAGATGTTTTTCAGTAGGGGAATGGATAAATAAAGTATGGTAATCCAGAGAATGGGATATTATTCAGTGATGAAAAGAAATGAACTATCAAGACATGAAATGATATGAAGGAATCTTAAATGCGTATTACCAAGTTAAAGAAGCCAGATCTGAAAGGGCTATATACCTATAGCATGATTCCAAATATAAGACATTCTAGAAAAGGCAAAACCATGGAGACAAGAAGATCAATGATTGGGGCAAGGGATGAATCAGCAAATAACAGGATTTTTAGGTCAGTAAAAATACTCTGTATGATATTATAATGATAGATACATGTCATTATACATTTGTCCAAAAATATAGAATGTACAACACCAAGAGTGAACCATAGGGTAAACTATGGACTTTGGGTGATCATGGTGTGTCAACAGAAGTTCATCTTTGGTTAAAAAAATGTATCATTCTGATGAGCGATGTTGATAATGGGTGACACCATGCATGTGCAGGTACAGGGGCTAAATGAGAAATGTGTGTACCACCCTCTAACTTTTTGTAAACCTAAAACTGCTCTACAACAGTCCTTCTAAGAAAGCATTCTTAGACATGATACCAAAAGCATGGCCTATTTTAAAAATTGATAAATTGGAAAAAAATCAAAAATAAATAAAAAATTGATAAATTGGACCTCATTAAAATTAAAAACTTTTGCCCCCTGAAAGACCTTACTAAGAGCATGAAAAAAAAACAAGCTACAAACCAGGAGAACCTATTTGTAAACCATATGTCTCACAAAAGTCTCCGATCCAACATATATAATGAACTCTCAGGACTCAACGGTAAAAAAAAAAAAAATTCAATTAGAAAATGGGCAAAAGACATGAGGAGGCATTTCATCAAAGGTGATATACAGATGCCAAACAAGCATAAGAATATGCTGAACATCGGGCGCCTGGGTGGCTCAGTTGGTTAAGCGACTGCCTTCAGCTCAGGTCATGATCCCGGAGTCCTGGGATCGAGTCCCGCATCGGGCTCCCTGCTCGGCAGGGAGTCTGCTTCTCCCTCTCCCACTCCCCGTTTGTGTTCCCTCTCTCGCTGTGTCTTTCTCTGTCAAGTAAATAAATAAAATCTTTAAAAAAAAAAAAAAAGAATATGCTGAACATCATTAGCCATTAGAAAAATGCAAATTAAGTGCAGGCCAGCGGGTCAATGGATAACATGTGTGACTATGGAACAAAAAAATGCAAATTAAGACCACAATGAGTTATCACTAAAGGCGAATCATAACAGCTAAAATAGAAAACAGTGGTAAAAGCAAATGGTGGCTAAGATGCAGAGAACTATCATTCATACATTGTTGGTGGGAATATAAAATGGTACACTTTGAGAAACAAGTTAGCAGTTTCTTAAAAACTGAACAAGAAACAACCATATGACCCACCAATTATACTCCTGGGCATTTATTCCAGAAGAATGAAAACTGATGTTCAACCAAAAACTCACACACAATTGCTCCTGGAAGCTTTATTTGTAATAGACAAAAACTGGAAACAACCAAATGTCCCCATTTAACATCAACTTCCCACTTCCTGCTCCTAGCAACCAACATTCTACTTTCTATTTCTGAATTTAACTACTCCAGGTAGTAAATACAATGTCCTCAAAGTTCATCTATGTTGTAGCATATGTCAAAATGTCCTTCCTCTTTTTTTTTTTTTTTATAAGGTAGGCTCCATGCCCAGCATGGAGCCCAACATAGGGCTTGAACTCACAACCCTGAGATTCAGACCTGAGCTGAGATCAAGAGCCAGTCACTTAATTGACTGAGCCACCCAGGTGCCCCAGAACGTCCTTCCTTTTTAAGGCTGAATAATATTCCCATGTATATAATAAGCCACATTTTATTTATCCACTCATCCATCCATGAGCATGTGTTGCTTCCACCTGTGTCTATCATGACTATGAACATGAGTGTGTTGATCTGGAATTTTTGAAGGTGTGCCCCAGGACTCTGTTTGATAAACTCCTCTGGGGGTTCTAAAATACATCAAAGGTTTATGAACCACTACTCTAATTCAGCATTTCCCCAAGATGGAGAAGGATTTGGGGTAGCTCTCAGACACACTATTATAAGATCTGACTCACATATGAGAAAGTCAGTCTTTTTCAAATTTTACGAATCTTTCTGGTAAGGTCAAGAGAAGATCTTAGTTTGGTGTTATTTATCTTGAACACCGGATTCTTTTTTTTTTTTTTTTTAAGATTTTATTTATTTGAGAGAGAGAGAGAGAGAGAGAAACAGCATGAGAGGGGATAGGGTCAGAGGGAGAAGCAGGCTCCCCACTGAGCTGGGAGCCCGATGTGGGACTCGATCCCAGGACTCCGGGATCATGACCTGAGCCGAAGGCAGTCGCTTAACCAACTGAGCCACCCAGGCGCCCTTGAACACCGGATTCTAATTTCTCTTTTTAACAAAGAGAGCAGCCCTCAGATTCAGAGCCTTCGGAGCCTTCAGCGGACAATCGTAACAGGTGAACTTAATAACATCGTTTTTTCATCGTAATCGTGACTCTACAGCACCATGACTATAAGTTCTATGATATGATATAGAGTTGCTTTTTAATAAATTTACTTAATATTTTTGTTTAAGTTGAGTGATATTTTTTACCAAAAAAATACGGCCAGAGGTATGTGAATATGGCAAAACCCGGAAGAGTGATGCACCAGAGAATGAAGTCTGGGAAATACTGCTATCAGGAACATTAACATTTGGATTGTGCTCTCAGCTTTCTACACACGGAACAAGAGAAGCAGACATTGACATACAGACGCACACGTCCAAGGCATCCAGTAGATGTCTCCTCTGTGGCAGAAATGGGATGGCACCTGCCAAGTGGAGAAGGGCAGAGAACATTCGGGAAGCATCCCCAGCAACCTCTGAAGCTAGAAAATTGGTAACCTAAGCCTTAGAAGTGTGAGATAGTGATGCTCTTTGGGTTTTCTGGAATGATTTTCTTTTTCTTTTGCCTTGGTGTTGAGTAAAATTATTTAAAAGCTGTAGCCTGTCCAGACTGTGATAAGGGGTCATCAAAAAAGAGAAGTAAACACTTTCCAACCGTTGGCAGCCAGCATCGGAGACAGCCCATGAAGAATGTGCACTCAGTAGGCAGTTGCTCCCCAGGGGGGATCTTCTTTGGAGTCTCACATTTCCATGTTTCGATAGTAAGAGGCTGCTCCTAACCATCACACCCTAAGCTGATAGGAGCAGCGACCACCACATAGGTTCTGTGCCAGATACTGTCCTCCTTCTCATGAATTTTCACAACACTCTAAAGGGTGACACTTAGGTCTCTTCCATGAATGAGGCAACCAGCTCAGAGACATGGAGAGCCTGACTCAAGTCGCACAGCTCAAACCCAGGCCTGATGGGCTTCCAAAATCGGCTTCACCACACTCATCCCGTTGTCCAACTTCTCTGTGACCTTGGCTTCAAGCTCAACTGGAGGTTTCTTCCCTTTGTGGTTTCCAAAGCAGAGATGCAGAGGAGCAATTTCCAAGTAACAGCTCCTCTAAGATGCCACAAGTCTGGAACTCTAGGTTGGTCTCTGAATATCTGGGGGACTTTATTAGGATTTCTGCTTGTTTGAATTTTAACGTTCTCAAAATACGGTTTCTAGTTACCAATGGAGTTGGCAACACAATAGAAAAATGGAAAGGGAATTTCATTTCCCATATTTGCAAGGGCAGTCTATCCAGGCCACGGCCTCATTAAGAAGAAGGAAGAGATGGGTTAGCAAATGATTTACTGAATTCACAGCAGAAAACACTGTCTGATGTGCGTGCAGTGTCCTTTTTTTTCCCCCTGAAAAATCCTGCACTCTGAACCACCCGCACAGTAATTGCAAAAGGTTTCCTGTGCCCTTAAATCTGGTAACACATCATCCTAATGAGAAAATTTCCAAAGCTATTTTACAAGCCTTGGTGCATTTTTGAAACAAAGAAAAAAAAAAAAAAAAGCCCAAGCATATAGTCCTTAAAAACAAAAGCTACAGATTACACACCCACTGAGGCAGCTTATTAAACTTACTTCCAAAGCCCAGAAGTTTTTGAAAATAATGCCGGAGATGATTTAAGAGGTAATTGAGTAGGTTCCTTTCCCTCGGAGAACATCTGAAAACATTTTTTCTAATAATAAAAGGCAAAGTACATGCAGTTGTGTAAACCGCAGATGCTCCACCAGCGGGTGAGCATTTGAAGAAAGAACTTTTAGGTATCTTCCACATACACGATTTCCCGGGGCACTCGCCTGAGGTCAGTAACGTGGTCGCAGATCATGGAAAGAGGCAATTCTTGAGCTGGAAACATTCCGTGTGGAAAGCGTTTATCCCAAATGAGTGTAAAGAGAACACATGCATGCTACGTGAGCTTGCAAACCCAGAGGGGAGGTCTCTTGTCACCGCTATTATTGTTGTTGTTGTTATTATATTATTATTATTATTATTATTATTTTCTTCCCAGGGAAGGAATCCCGAAAGCGCCGGCTCCCCCATACTCGGCAGAGCCCTTCAAAAGCTTGGGAGGGGTCGGGGAAGCTGCCGCTCATCCACAAAACGAGACTCGGTCCCCAGGCAGGGGATGGGAGGGGATGAATTAAAGGGGTTTCTTCAGTTTTGGAGAACCTCAGCAAAAAGGAAAAAAAGAAAAATATGAGAACTGCACCGACGTGAGTCTCTTTGTTGCAAGAGCAGCAGCTACAGATCGAGGAAGAAAAGAGAGCAGGGAGCTCGGAGCAGAGCGCGCTCGGGGAGGGAACCTCGGGGCACAAGGGTGCGACAGCCCCAAGCTTCTCCAGCGTTCATACCCAGAAACCACCTGGTGTTCTTAAAACGCACATCCTGATCCTTCGTTCGAAGGTGGGGAATTTGCAATTTCGAACAAGCTCCCAGATTGACAGCTACTGCCGGTCCGCGGACCAAACTTTGAGTAGCAAGGGATTTGCTCACGGTGGTGAAACCGTCCTGGATTAGAGCAAAGGGCGGGGGGGGGGGGGTGCTCTCTGAAGACAATGGTAAGCTTCTGGGGGTAGCAGCGACCTTAAAAGGGCAACGACAGAAACAAACTGGATGGGCGGGGATGGTGGTAAAAATTGGCCAGCGGGAGGACCTCGGTCTGCTAGCCTCTATTTACAAGCAGGGGTTTTTTGCTTTTTGTTTTTCTTTTAATTTAATTATGTTATGTTAGTCACCATACATTGCATCATTAGTTTTTGATGTAGTGTTCCATGATTCATTGTTTGCGTATAACACCCAGTGCTCCATGCAGTACGTGCCCTCCTTAATACCCATCACCAGGCCAACCCATCCTCCCAACCCCCTCCCCTCTAGAACCCTCCGTTTGTTTCTCAGAGTCCATAGTCTCTCATGGTTCGTCTCCCCCTCCGATTTCCCCCCTTTCATTTTCCCCTTCCTACTATCTTTTTTTTTTTTTTAACATATAATGTATTATTTGTTTCAGAGGTACAGGTCTCTGATTCATCAGTCTTACACAGTTCACAGCGCTCACCATAGCACATCCCCTCCCCGATGTCCATCACCCAGGCCCCCCATCCCTCCCACCCCCCACCACTCCAGCAACCCTGTTTGTTAATCTCAGGAAACAAACAAGCAGGGTTTCTGAAGGGAAGGGGAGGAAGGGGCGCTCGCCTTTGGGCTCTACAAGAAAGCGTCGCGAGTGATGGGGGCTTTGGGGGCACGCGCCCCTGGACGCAGGTAGGCGGCCGGGGGACGCGGGGGCGGAGGGGACCCGGGCCGGCCTGCCCTTACCTGCGCTCGCCCTGGTCGGTGTAGACGTTGAAGAAGAGCCCCTCCCTGAGATCCTGGTACACCAGGCCGGAGAAGCTGAGCTGCAGCACATACCGGCCCCCGGGCTGCAGAGCGCCGCCAAGCTCCAGCACCAGGTACTGCGTGTCGAACGCGACCCACACGTCGTCCACCGGCACGCGGCCCGCCGTGAGGTCCCCGGTGCCGGAGGAGAGAGGGCCCCGCACCTCGGCGCTCTCACACTCCAGGAAGAGGCTGTGCAGCAGCAGCCGCGCGGTGGCCACGGTGCAGCGCACCGTGATGTTCACGCGGCCGGTGAAGGTCAACGTCGGAGCCCAGGACTCGTTCGGCCGCAGCCGGGGCCACAGCTCCAGCTCGTAGTGCAGCGGCACGAGCCAGGGCGGCAGGCGCAGCTGGTCCCAGGGTCCCGGAGGGCGCCCGTTGCCCGGGGTGGCCGTCCCCGCCGGCTCACGGGTGGGGCGGGTGTGCCCGGTAGGCCGCGGCTCCTCCTGCGTGCGCGGCCGGGACGGCGCGGCGCCCGGGACCCCGCGGTGGAGAAGTTCCGACGGCGGGACGCGCGCGCAGCGGCCGTACAGGGCGGCGAGCACGGTCAGCGCCAGCAGGAGCGCGGCCGCCAGCCCGGCTAGCAGCACGGCGACCGCGCGGCTCACGTAGAAGCCGGAGCTGGAAGGGGGGCCCATGGCTGGGCGCGGGGCGAGGGCGACTCGAGAGCCGGAAGGCGGCGGCGGCGGTAGCTCCAACCTTGACCCGGGTGCTCAGTGATGGGACCCCCGCTCTTGCTCTCCGTGTCGGCCCTCCTGCACCTCCTCCTCCTCCTCCTCCTCCTCCTCCCCCAGAAGCTTGGGAGACAGGAGCGAGCGGTTGGGACCACGGCTTCCCCCTCCCAGCTAATCAGATCCAGGTCCCTGCCTACCCACCCCCGCCCCGCCAGAGCCCAGGGAAGAGGCGGGTCCCGCGCACCGCCGCGCGCGCCCCTTTGGGTCCGAAGGGAAAGCCCTCGCAGATGAGGCTTCCAGCGTCGACGCGGGAAGGGGACGATCGGGCCAAACTCGAACCTGGGACACCTCGGACGAGGATATTTGGATTAATGAGATTTGTTGGGTGCGCCCCGGTGCGCTTTCAAGTGTTGTCGGAAAAGAGACGAGCGCAGGGCACGCTCGGCTCCTTGACTGCAGGACGGTCTGCGAATAGCACACCTGCTGGCCGTTACCCGGGGATGCGAGTGCTCGGGGTGGGGTGAGGGGGCTTAAGGATCTGGGCTTCTGGAGACGCGCTCTGAAATTACCCTCGGGGGGACATCCGCGCCATCAGAACTAACTCCCCGAGCCAGATCGTTGTGCCCTAAATTCGCCACCAAAATCAGCTCGGGACTCACGCAGCCCAGGCAGGCGAGTGCCAACGATGGCAACCAGGTCAGGAGTCCCGGAGCGTTTCGGAGCTTGGGACGTGGGCCTGGAGGAGTGGCCGACAGAAAGGCGGGGAGAGTTCCTCTGCGGCTCCGGCGTGGAGAGGGGGCGTCCCCGCGAAAGGGGATGTTCTGCTTTCAAAACCGGTTCGTTTCATGCAACAGTCGTGGGGCCAGCCATTCCTCCATTCAGAAGGCCGGGCCGGGAGTCCCAGGCGGTGCCCCAGTCGGTGGGATCTTTGGCATGCTGGGCATCTGTTTGCTATTTAGCGGGTGCTCCAGGGAGAGTTCCCGGCCTGTGAGCCGAGCTCCGAGTCTGCTCGCACGCACTCGCGTGCATTGGGAATGGGGTTGCAAGTACGCAGGAGGCGCTGGGGAAGAGAGCGGTTAGAGATTCACTTGCTGGCCGAAGACTTATTTGAGCGTACCCCGTCTTTAGACTTTCAGAAGGAAGAGGGTTTTTCCATCTCGGCCAGAAAACGGTCTTGGCTTTCCTGCTTTGAACTGTAGGTCCCATCCACTGAGGAAACCCTTCCACCTGAGTTCAAGGATAGGGTAAACCAAGGTGATTCTCCTGGGACATGTGACCTTCCCTGCTCCTCCAACTGAAATTAATCACATTAAAACTAAACCTGCAGGCTCACGGGTTTGATTTGCCTTTTTTCAGAAATGGAACGATCGTGTTTAAGAATAACTATGGCCACCTGCATCACTCCCAGAAGATCCTGGGTAGAGCAGCGGGAGAAAAAGCTCCTTCTGTTTCCCCCACTGCGAGTCAGGCTGCCAGCACTATGAGCTACTGAGCTAGTAGGGGCTTCAAGGTTTAGGTTATTGTGAGATGAGGATTCTCACAGATGCAGAGCTAATTCATTATCGTCCTTACCGCCAACTGGCCAATTTCTTGAAGGATTCCAGACTCCCAAGGAAAGGTTAAAGAAAGAAAAGGAGTCCCTAACAGAGTTACTTCAAATTCATATTAGAGGTGCCCCTCCCCTCGATTTTATATAAGAAACTCTACTGAAACGTGTAAAAGCAGACACAAGCGTTTGATTCCATTTGTCTGATATCATTAGACAAGTAGAAATTGGCTACCGCACAGAAAGATTCAAATAAAATGACACCAAATGACTCAGCAATTTAAATATGTTATTTAAAGGGAAAATATTTCTGATAAATTGTTAAGCCACTCAAAATTTGCTTAATAATACACTTGCTGAATCATGCTTATGTTAATTTAAAAAGAACTGGAAAATACTATTACGTGAAATTTTTGACATTTCAGTGAAAGACTAGTTCTGGGAAATAGATCAGTTGCCAGGAAAACATTAACTAAAAAAAATTTTTTTTTTAAATTTCTTAATGAGATGCTTAGAAAATCCACTTACTATTTAGACCAGGTAGAGCAGTGATTCTCAACTGGAGGTGCTTTTGGTGACTCCTCTCCCCTGGACATTTGCCAGTGTATGGAGACTTTTGGTTGTCACAATTGTGTGTGTGTGGGGGGGGGGGTTGCTACTGGTATCTAGTGAGTAAAGGCCAAGGATACTGCTAAACATCCTACAGTGCACAAGACAGCCCCCTACAACAAAGAAGTATCTTGCCCAGAATGTCATCATTTCTGCTGTTCAGGAACCCTAAACTAAAGCAATAATCTAAGGCTTTATATGATACCCAAGTGGGACTTGGGCTTTGTACCTATTTACTTTTGTTGTTTATGCTTATGTTTTGGCATGTCTATTATTCTTCCATCTTTATATCTTGGTACTTACTATGAACCTCTGTAATACTTTATTATTCCCCTTGGGCCATATGATTAATTTTCTTTTCTTTTTTCTTCATTTACTTTGAAAATTTAAATTCTTTTGAATGGGTGATATATTCATAAGGATCAAAAATAAAAACTGTATGGAAATTTATGTTGAGATATCTGGCTTCCACTGCTTTCATAGTTAATAATTTTTAATAGTTTTGTGTGTGTGTGTGTGTGTATCCTGTGTTTCCTTATGCAAATCAAGCAAATACAATTATATACTCTTGTATTTCTCCCCTTTCTTATGTAAAAAATAGTGTACTAAAACACACTCCTGCTCCTTGCATTTTCATTTCATAGTATATTCTGTGTATCTTTCCATATCAGTCCACAGAGATCTTTCACAATCTTATCTACAGCTGCATTGTATGGATATACCATTGCAAAGATTTGGTTATTTGAAAGGATTCACCAGACTCCACAGGGTATCTTCATATAGGCTTTTATTTAAAGGCAAAGAATATGGTGCAGCAAGAAAAAGAGAATACAGGCAAGTATTGGAGGTCAGAGAGACATCTCCTGTGCCAACTCCCCGAGGCCCTTATTTGCATAAATAGGGATCATGCTGTGTCACCAGCCTAAACCACCAACATCTCTGAGAAGAATCTTGTTTACAGGAAGGAGCTCAAGGAGCTCAAAGGAGAAGCTCTTAGAGAACTCCCTTAAATAATCAAGACAGGTTTGTCAGACCCATAAATCTAGTTGACAACTATCAGTAAAGGAATTAACCCTATGGGGTCTCCAGGGAGAATTTCAGACTTGAGTCAGCACATCATAAAATAATCAAGAGTCAAAAATCAAATATCCAGAAGTAAGGCAGAGTAAGGAGCACTGAAAATCCTCTCCTCCGTGAAAGCAATATGAACACTGAAAAAATTGTCGGAATTAACTATGTCAGAACTCTGGAAAATAACCAAAATCTTGGAGCAATCCAGGGAGTCTTTGTTCAAAAAAAATAATAGCCAAATCTCAGTTGAAAAGAAAAAAACCTGAGCTTTATGACATTTTAACTTGCTTTATTCTCACTTCCTCCTTCTCAGCTCTGCAGTTGCCTTAAAAATCAACAGCCTAGGGGTGCCTGAGTGGCTCAGTTGGTTAAGCAACTGCCTTTGGCTCAGGTCATGATCCCGGGGTCCTGGGATTGAGCCCGGAGCCATGTCCTGCTCCACGGGGAGCCTGCTTCTCCTTCTCCCTCGCGTGCAGCTCCCCCTGCTTGTGCTCTCTCTCTCTCTCTCTATCAAATAAATAAATAAAAACATAAAAAAAAATCAACAGCCTGCTATCATGGTGCAAACCAGTAGCCTGGCAGCCACTGGAAGGAGCATAAAGTCCCTTTAAAGCCTCATTCTCAGTGAATTGTCATTGTTTGAACTACCTGGTTGATTCCCTGGAAGACTCTCCTCTCAAGACTATCTTTATTTGACTTGATTTCACAGTTCAGCCTGGGTGAACAGCCTTTCCTCAGGAGGACTGGTTGAAATAACAGGCAATTGTTTAATATTGCATCTGCCTGGGGTGGGCAAACATTTGAGGCAAACATTAAGCTCATCAGAGAGTTTAAAAGGAGAAGCTCTGGAATTAGATATCTATAGGGGGCTTTGAAAAGCTCCAACATATTCCTGAAAATCTAAAAGGCCATATACATTCTATGGGCTATGCATAGGACTAAGGCTGCATTGCATGGGGAAAAAAACCCAAGAAAGCCCTAAGCACATCTAGCTTATCTTGAGACATTGCTCAAGCTGGTATCAAGCCCAGGACAGAGTTGTCAACTGCCTGGTTGAGTGTTGAAGGGATAGCTCAACACCCACACAGAGCCCCTTGGCAAAAACTGGGAGATTCAGGTATCCAAGGGAATCTCTGTCTAACCATTAGCTGACCACTAAGCTAACTGAGCGAAGACGTAAGTGGCCACCAAAATAAAAACAAAAACAAAAACAAAAAACAGACTTTACTGAATTAGTTCAGAAAAGTCTCTAAGCAAACAAATGACAACAACAATCAGCAACAACAAACCCTGAAGGGGCAAGAGATCTTAGACTTGTCACATTATTTAAAATGTCATGTTCCCAACAACAAAAATTATGAGACATGCAAAGAAACAGAAATGTATGCCCATACACAGAGAAAAGTCATCAATAGAAAATGTCCCTGAGGACTTTCAAGCATTGGGCTTACTAGACAAAGATTTTAAATCAGCTATTTTAAATATGTTAAATGAACAAAAGGAAACATGTCTAAAGAGTTAAAGGAAAGTATGGGAGTAATATCTCATCAAATTTTTAAAAAATCAATAAAAAGATTAAGTTCTAAAAAAAGAATCAAATAGAAATCCTGGAGCTGAAAGTACATTAACTGAAATTTAAAAATCACTAAAGGGGCTTGACAGCAGTTTTTTATCAGGAAGGAGAAATAATCAATGAAACTGAAGATAGGCTAAATGAGTTTATTCTGTCTGAGTAACATAAAGAAAAAAAGAATGAAGAAAAATGAACAGGACTTAAGAGAATGATGGGACACCATCAAGCAGACCAATGTGCAGATTGTGGAAGTTCCAGAGGGAGAAGAGCAAGAGAAGGGGGCAGAGAGATTACTTGAAGAAATAATATCCAAAAATTCCCCCAAGTTTTTGCAAGATATGAATCTACAAATCTAACAAGCTCAACAAATTGCACATAGGATAAACTCAAAGATATCCATACCAAGACACATTATAATCATACTGTCAACAGCCAAGGACAAAGAGAGACTCTTACAAGCAGCAAGAGAGATGTGATTTTTCACATACAAGGGATTCCACTAAGACTACAAGCTGACTTCTCATCAGAAACCTTGGAGATGAGAAGGTTGATCTATTCAGTTCTGAAAAGAAACAAACAAATAAACCCTATCAGCTGATAATTCTATATCCAGCAAAACTGTTTTTCAAAAATGAGGAAGAAAGAAGACAGTCCCAGATAAACAAAAGCTGAGGGTGTTTGTAACCACTATATCTACCTTTTGAGAAATACTAATAGGAGTCCAGGTTAAAATGAAAGGACACTAGGCAATAACTCAAAGAAGAAATAGATCTCTGATAAAGGTGAATAGATGGGCAATTATAAAAGCTAGTATTATTGTAACTTTGGTTTGTGACTCCACTTTTTATTTTCTATGTGATTTAAAAGACAAATGCATAAAAACAAATATTGATTTACATTATTGAACACACAATGTATAAAGATGTAATCTGTGACATCAGTAACAGGAAGAGGGAGGATCAAGCTGTATGGGCACAGAGTCTTTGTGTGTTATTGAAGTTACATTTGTATAAATTCAAATTAGATTGATATAACTTTAGAGTGTTAAATGTGATCACCATGGAAAACACAAAGAAAATGTTTAGATTATACACATAAAGAAATGAGAAAGTAATCAAAATGTTTCAATCAAATATCAAGTAAACACAAAAGAAGGCAGTAATAGGGGAAATGGAAAAAATTATAAGGCATATAGAAAACATATAGCAAAATGGCAGAACTAAATCCCTCCTTATAGTAATTACTTTATTTTTTTTTTTAGATTTTATTTATTTACTTGACAGAGAGAGAGCACACAAGCAGGGGGAGCAGGTGAGGGAGAAGCAGGCTCCCCACTGAGCAGGGAGCCCGATGAGGGGCTTGATCCCAGGACCCTGGGATCATAATCTGAGCCCAAAGGCAGATGCTTAACCAACTGAGCCACCCAGGTGCCCCTTCAGAAAATACTTCAATGTAAATGAGTTAAACTCTGCAACCAAAAGACAGAGATTGGCAGAATGATCTTTTTAAAACATGACTTAGGTATCTCTTGTCTACAAAGAGACACATTTTAGATCCAGACACAAGTTCAAAGTGAAAGAAGGGAAAACGATGTTCCATGCATATAGTAACCAAAAAAGAACTGAACTGCCTATACTAATATCAGACAAAATAGACTTTAAATAAAAAATGTTACAAGAGACAAAGGACATTATATATCAGTAAAAGGTTCAGTACAGTAAGATGTAATAAACATTTACACATCTATAACATATCCTCAAAATACATAAAGCAAAAATTGACAAAGTTTGACAATAATAGTTGGAGACTTCAGTATCCCACTTTCAATAATGGATAGACCAACCAGACAGATAATAAGTAAGGAAATAGAAGACTTGAACAATACAAGAAACCACCCAGGCCTAACAGTCCATACACAACACTCCACCCAAACAAAAGCAGAATACCCATTCTTCCCAAGCACACCTGAGATTTCTCCATGGATATACCATATGTTAGGCCAGAAAACAAGTCTCAATTAATTAAAAAAGAAGACACTATTCAAAGCATCTTTTCTGAACATAGTGAGATGAAGTCAGTAATTAATAAAGAAAATAGAAAAGTTCACAAATATGTGGAAATTAACACAAATCTCAAGCAATGAATGGGTCAATGTGCAGAGGGATGTTTATAGCTATACATGTCTACATTAAAAAAGAAAAAAGCTCTCAAATCAATAACCTAAATTTACACCTTAAGGCATTAGAAATAGAAGAGGAAACTAAAGTTGATGATAGGAAATAATAAAGATTAGAGTGGAGATTAAGAAAATAGGAAATAGAAAAATAATACAGAAAATCAATGGAAACCAACTCAGTTCTTAGAGATCAACAAAATTGACAAACCATTAGTTACATAAACAAAGAAAAAAAGAAGACACAAATAAAATCAGAAATGAAAGTGGGGACATTACTATCAGCTTTACAGAGATGAAAAGGAATATAACAGAAAATATAAGCAATTATATTCCAACCAATTAGTTAACCCAAAGAAATGGACAAATTTTCTGAAACACACAAATTAGTTAAACTGACTCAAGAAGACATAAAAAATCTCAACAGCCTGTAACAAGTAAAGAGATTGAATACATACTGAAAAGCCTCCCCCAAAACAAAAGTCCTAGATCATAGGGCTGCACCAGCGAATTCTACCAATATTTAAAGAATTAAAATCAATCGTACTTAACCCTTCAAAAAAACTGAAGAGGAATAAACACTTTATAATGGCATTATTCTGATTTAAAAAAAAAAGCCAGATAAAGACATCATAAGAAAATAAAATTAAAAACCAATACCTTTATGAATATAGAGTAAATATAACCAAATAAAATCCAACAGAGTATTAAAAGGATTATTCATTATGACCAAGTGAATTTATCTTGATAATGGAAAGGGGAGGGGGGCACCTGAATGGTGCAGTCGGTGGGTTAAGCATCTGACTCTTGGTTTCAGCTCAGGTCATGATCTCATGGTTGTGAGATTGAGCCCGGTATGGGGCTCCACACTCAGCGTGGAGTCTGCTTGAGATTCTCTCCCTCTCCCTCTGCCACTCCCACTCACGTGTTCTCTCTCTCTCTGAACGAAATAAATAAATCTTAAAAAAGAAAAAGAATGGAAGTGTGGTTCAACATAAGAAAATCCATTGATGTAATACAACACATTAATAGAGCAATGGAAAAAAATGACATGATCATCTCAACTGATGATGCAGTTGATACAGAAAAAGGCATTTGACAGAATACAACTTTTATTTACAAAAACTTGGATTGATAAAAACCTCTCAGAACACTAGGAATTGAAGGAAAGTTACTCAACATGATAAACAATATTTATGAAAAACCCAAAGCTAACAACACATTCAATGGTGAAAGACTCCTTGCTTTCCCCCCCTGAGATCAGGAATAAGGCAAAGGTGTTTGCTTTTATTGCTTGTTAGGAATGAGAAAGTTTTAGGTATAGGTAGTGGTGGTGGTTATACAACAGCATGAATGTATTTAATGCCATTGAATTATATACTTAGAAATTGTTAAAATGATAAAGATTATGTTACATATATATATATCTCACCATAATAAAAAGCATATTGTAAACCTAAGCATAATAGTAACATTTTATTATTAATAGTGATCAAGATCTATTACTTATTACAATTCAGGAACATGCAGGTTCGCCTGGGTGTTTCAGTCAGTTAAGATTTCGACTCTTGATTTTGGCTCAGGTCATGATCTCAGGGTCAGGGATCGAGCTCCGCCACAGGCTCTATGCTCCTTGAGGAGTCTGCTTGAGATTCTCTCTCCCCCTCCCTCTACACCTCCCCCTGCTCTCTCTCTCAAATAAAATAAAAAAAAAAATCTTTTTTAAAAATCCAGGAATATGCAGACAACATTAGGTTAAAAGTTATCATTACTAGGGGTGCCTGGAGGGTTCAGTCCGTTAAGTGTCTGCCTTCGGCTCAGGTCATGATCCCAGGGTCCTGGGATGGAGTCCTGCATCGGGTTCCTTGCTCAGTGAGGAGCCTGCTTCTCCCTCTCCCTCCCGCTCATGCTCTCTCTTGCTCTGTCTCCCTCTCTCAAGTAAATAAATAATTAATATCTTTTTTAAAAAAGTTATCATCACTCTCTGGGTGTTTTAGACCAATTGGGAAATTTAACAGTTGATCTGCTAGGGAAAAAAGGAAGAATCTTTTTGAAAAAACAAAGGAATATTGTATTGGAATAAAAGACTAGAAGAAATAAGAAAAAAGAAAGAAAACATTATCAGCAACCTCCCTCAGAAATCTGGCTGCAGTTCCCTCTTGATGGTAAACTCCCCTCCCCCCCCCCAAAAAACAACTGTCCTCTAGTTTTAAGACATTCACTGCCTTTGTCTTCTTTGTTATCTGTCCACGTATATGTGCATCCCAAATCCTTATATATTAGCTTTTACTATTTTTGGACTTTATGTAGAAAAGAATCTTTTTTTTTTTTAAGATTTTATTTATTTATTTGAGAGAGAGAGAATGAGAGAAAGAGCACATGAGAGGGGGGAGGGTCAGAGGGAGAAGCAGACTCCCTGCTGAGCAGGGAGCCCAATGCAGGACTCAATCCAGAGACTCCAGGATCATGACCTGAGCCGAAGGCAGCCGCCCAACCAACTGAGCCACCCAGGCGCCCAGAAAAGAATCTTAATATGTATTCTTCCATGTCTGGCTGTTTTAGTTCAACATTATGTTTGTACAATTTACGCATGATGCTGTATTTAACTTTTGATTTATTCTTACCGATTTGTAGTATTCCATTATGTGCATATTCCGTGATTTATCCATTCCCTTGTTGATAGCTATTTGGGTTATTTTTAGTGTGTGACTATTATAAAAATGATGCTATAAATATTCTTGTGTGTATGTCTTCTGGCATTGAATACATACCTAGGAATGAAAGTATTAACCATAGACTATGTGTGTACCTTCAGCTGAAATGGATGATGCAGAGTTACTCGTGGTACCAATTTATGTTCTTAACAGCTCCCACTGTTCCATGACTTGACTAATTCTCCATATTATCAGACTTGTAAATTTTAGCTATTTTGGTACGTGTGTGGTTTTGATTTGCACTTCTTTGATTTACAATGAAGCTGAAGACTTTTTCACATAATCATTGGGTCTTCGGATTTCTTCGTTTGTGAAGTGCTTATTCACGGGGTTTGCATGGTTTTCTACTGGTCATCAGTCTTTTTCTTACTGACTATACTTTTTTAAATTTTTTTGTTTTTTAATTTATTTGAGAGAGAGAGAGAGACAGAGAGCATGAGCAGGGCAGAGGGAGAGGGACAAGCAGACTCCTGGTGGAGCGGGGAACGTGACCTCAGACTCCATCCTAGGACCCTGGGATCATGACCTGAGCTGAAGGCAGGAGCTTAACCCACTGAACCACCCAGGCGCCCCAACTGTGTATTTTTTAGATACAAGTCCCTTGTTGGATATATGTTTTTCACATACATTTTCTGATATTAAAGCAGGATAGAGATAGCTGTAGAGAGAATAGTGGTCGTGCAGGAAGAGAGATTTCCTTTCAAATATTTTCTTTGGAAATTCCAAATTGTAGCCTTTTCTTATAGAGCCTGGTTGGGGTATCAGTCTCTAGGCTACTTTTGCTGTCACTAAGTCCTGCTTACATGTGTCTATAAACTTTTAAAGTGAGTCAATATTGACCATCTGTGGTCCTCAGGTTTACGGTTTTGGCTGACTGCGTGTGCTGACCCCGAAAATGTATCATTCAGATCTCCTGCTAGACTGAGTGCAATGAACGGACAGCTCCACCTGCCGAGGAGTCTCCCTTCCCTCCCCCCGACCTATGTCTACTCTGGGGCCACGCCTCCCTGGGCTCCTCTGGGCCAATGAATGACAGGGACGTTAAAGAAGGTCCTGGGAAGGACTGGGCTGATAGGCAGCTTTGGCTGGAAAACGTCCAACCGGTCTGCGCGGAAACTTTCTTAACCCTGTGCTGCAGTCTGAGGCTCTTCTTTTTTTTTTTTAATTTTTTTAAATTTAAATTTTAATTTTAATTTTAATTTTTTAAATTTTTTTAATTTTAATTTTTTAATTTTTTTAAATTTTTTAATTTTTTTAAATTTTTAATTAACATACAATGTATTATTTGTTTCAGGGGTACAGGTCGGTGATTCATCAGTCTTACACAATTCACAGTGCTCACAATTCACAGTTCACAGTGCTCCCCAGTGTCCATCCCCCAGCCACCCCATCCCTCCCGCCCTCCTCTTGCCTCCCTCCAACCTAGAAAGTCTGACTAGCATCGCAGCCTGAAGCCTGACCCACCTCCTCTGGCTCCCTGCCCTTCTCCTCTCAGTTACTCCCCCCCAGCAAATCCTTTCCACATCTAATCCCATCTTGGAGTCGGCTTCTTGGGAGACCCACACTAACACATGATAGAAAAAGTCCTGTTTAAAATTCTGTTACACGTTTGTCACGAAACATACAGAATTTTATTTTATCTTCCTAACTCAAAATTTATGGCAGGGTTGTGTTTAAGAGCAAGCCTCTTCCACGGATTTTTAAGATTAGAACATCATGGAGTTATTTTCAAATTATTTGCCATCTTTTTTTTTTTTTAAGAAAGCTTTCAGATTTATATTAATTATTGCTTCTTCCATGTCAGTTGCTTTTGTTCCTTCATCAGAAGCATCCACAATTCTTAGGTTGAATGTCGTAGCTCTTCTTTATCTATTAGTTCTTTCTCCCTATTTTCATCTTAACTAATTTCTCTCTGTAGTTCTTGGAGAATTTATCAAGTGTTTCCACCATATACCTGCACAAAAGGAAAAATCTACTCAGTATTGGGACTTGTATTGAGAAAGCTATTTGACCAAGTAGATAGAGAGTGAAATCAAAAGTCTCACACTCTTGTGGATGCTAAGAGTAGCTCTCATTCAGGGCTGTATTCCATGAGCCTGAAATAGTCTCCACTCTTTACCCCCACTACCAGGGGCACCACTGTGTCTGATCTAAGGAGTGGATAGTGGAGTTCTAGCTGATTGGGTATTTTAGTGACAAACAGGGGGAGCAATCAGGCACTCTCTTGAGATGCTGTTTCACAGAAGCCTCTACCCCATCCATCACTTACAGTCTTATACGAGACACCCAAGTAAATAGTTCTCTTCCTTCTCTGCATGAAAGGCATCAGTCACAGAAACCATGGGCTGAGTGTTAATGAAACACTGAGTATGACACCCTCGCAGCATAATATGTTCAATAAATGTTTGTTGAATGAATGATGGGATTCAAACAATTAGTTCCCAAGGATTTGAAGTCTCCTACTCTGTCATATGATACATATTTTCATTACTTTCACTAAGTTAATGTGTTTAAAATGAAGATTGACTATGTGAAATCAACCCTCTTTCCTAAATTAGAAACCACACTGCCTGCCTTTGGCAGTTCATGTGTAATAATTGAGAGCAAACTGTAAAGAAAAGAAGGGTGAAGTCGTGGATGTGTTTTCCTCTGTAGCATCTTGCACACAGTCTAGCGTGGGAATGATAAGTGTGGAAAACCATCCCTAAGAAAAAAAGGAGGGGAAGTAAAACACATGAAGGAGAAAACCCATCCACTAAAAAACATACAATAAAACTCATGCTCATTTCTTCTTCTTTTTTTTCAGCTATCCATTTAATTACATAAAATCAAATAAGCATGCTTTTCAATATGATATCATATTTGGTCACCTGTTTAGTTAGATGGGAAGTTGGGGATTATAGAACTTCTCAGACACATTGGCACAAAATGGCCAGTTGTCATATGTTACTTCCAAATGAGCCCTAGTGTGTTACTGAAGGGTTAGGCCAAAGAGATGTAATAAAGGGACCCAAAAGAGCAGTGACTCCAGCAAAGTAGAAGCTTACCTTTTCATAGGATAGTCCAGAGGTAAGTGGAGGATCCAAGATAGGCAGGTGGCTCTCTTCCATGATCTCATCCGTCCCCCAAGCAGGTGGTCCTGGTCTGCGTGCTCAGCCCAGGCTCGCCAGCACTGCATCTGCAGCCCGGCCCCCTGAAGCAAAGAGATGGAAAGTGGAGGGCAAATGTTTTCTCTTAGGATACAGATGTGTGACTCTGGGATTGGGCAGCTCACACATTTGAAGAACACACGAATATCCTCCTTTCTGGGACAGTTGGTCACTTGGATTTTCACCAGCCTAGGATGGATTACAGATAGAAAGTAAGGCACTGAGAGATGGAGTGGCTGTAGGATTTAGCTCTCATGGTGCCAATGGTGATTATAAGGGTTATGGATTATTATGGGTTCTTCTGACTGCCCTGGAGAGAGCCCAAAAGCAAAAGATACACCTAAGACTTTAAATTCCTGTTTCATGATATAAGTGAATAGTCAGAAACTTCTTCGGTTACCTTAAAGAGGTCCCTTATCTCATCTAGCTGCAAGACCAGCAGAGTTTGGGTTAGACCCAGAGTTGCAACATCAGTTAAATGTGCAACCCTGCAGGATCTGTAATGTTAATGTAAGGGCACCATTTGGAAAGGAGTGGGATGCTGAGAGTAGGGATGGGGATATTTGGACAAAGAGAAAGCTAAGAATTTCAAACCATCAGTTCCCTCTGACTCTTCTTTGTACCAGCAGAAGCCACCCTCTACTCTGAGGAAACAGCCTCTTCTTGCAGAAACACTTCTCTGCCTCATCTGGAGCAGTTGCTTTGTAGAGGGATACTTATTCTCCAGGTTTCACCCACCCCTTTCTAATTGCCTCCAGGCTGAAAATGAGACTCTAAAATAGCCCAGACAAAGAGGTGGTCTATTCCTTCTCCAAGAAGAGAGCCTACACACCGAGGATCTTTTGGTTTTGTATCAGCAGAAGCCTGGGGTGCATATATGGGAATAGATTCTAAGGGGGTTACACCAAATATAAGATTGAATCAGGTCACATTTATGTTCTCATTGAAGACTCCATGTTTAATACGTTAGCTTGAAGATCTGGACTGGAACTAATTGGACCCTAAAGTCAGCAGTAGCCTACAGCCAGTGAGCCTGATGTACCAGAATTAAAGTAGCAGTTTCAACCCTGGCTGCACATAGAGTCACCTCAAAGTTTTCAAAGTAATGATGCTGAGGCCCCCATGCCCAGATAGTATTTTTGTAATGAGTGTGAGGTGGGACCCAAGCACCGGTATTTTTAAAAGTCCCCAAGTGGCCCTCATGGTGAGAACCACTGCTGTAGTGGAAGGAATCAAGAAGCCCCTGATTGTAGAAATATTGGAGTGGATATGTGTGACCCACACTTTCATCTCCTAAACATACTAATGAAAGTGCCCACTGGCGTTGCAGAGCAACTGTCTCAAAAACTCTCAAACACCCATGGAAGACTACCTGACACATGGCTCAGAGCCTGTGCAGGGGGTGAGGAGGTTGCCCTGGGTGCCCATGACAGGAGCATGAAGGGTATGGAATACGCCCCCTTTGGAGTCTTGGACCAATTGGAATACAAACACAAGAGCTGGTGCACAGGCCCACATACATGGATAAAGCCCAAGTGTCGGTGGTAATAGAACAGTAATAGACCAGAAAATGGAAATGACAGTGTCCCACCTGAGGGAGAGTCTCCAAATTCAACATGTCAGTGCCTTTCTTGCAGACCCACCTCACATAATCTTGTGAAAGAAACAGGAAACAATGCACTTATCAAGCCACACGTCTGCGTCCGAGCTCCTCTGGACTTATGGTCAACCCATGTGCAGGGTGAGGGTTCAAGAGCGCCCAAGAGGAAAGAAATGGGGACCAGGGCCTGTGTGGGTCCCAGCCTGGACTTGGGACACCCCAACCGGTCTGTGCTGGTGGCCCCAACCGGTCTCTGGCACCATGGGCAGAGGGGACTTGAAAACTTCAAATAAAGTATTCCAAAGCATGGCACCTTCTGAGGCACCAGCCAAAGTGGAAGCTCCACCTGGTGGAGGGGGGCGCTGGTGCTGGGATCCACTCCCAGCCATGATAAAGCGACTGGAGCCAGATCTGCCGTCTTGTAGTAACCGCCCCCCCCCCACCAACCCAGTAATCAATTAGAAAACTGGATCGCATTTATGAAGCAACTCTTTTCCGATATTAAACAACAACCAGTACAGGATTGTGATTCCTCTCTGAGAGAAGGGACACAGATGAAGTAATACCCATGATTATGCCGCCTTCCTACCTATAAGCATTTTCTAGACTAGAGTTTAGGGAGACCGAGGTACCTGGCATTAATAGAGCAGAGTATCAGAGAGGAGGGAGTTATGCAGAGAAATTTTGCCCAGGAATCCCTTGAACCAATGGTTGCATACTTAGCTGTACGTGCATAGAATAAAATGCCACAAAGCCAGGCAAAGAACAACCAGGAAGCTCTAAGATGAACAATTCCAGAACTCACGAAAGGCCAAAAGATATTTGTGTTCCAACCAGCCACAGCGGAGAGTCCTTGGTGAACTTTGGGGCATTTTGTCAGAAACCCCTGAAAGGAAACTCCTTAGCTTTAGGGCTGAATGAACCCTTGAGGAGAAGCTGTTGTAGATCTGGCCTTCTGCAGCCTAACAACAAGCCTCAGAAGCACCAAGCTGACTCACAGTGAGTTAACTCTCTGGCAGAACGAAGTCACAGCTCTCTGTGAGTCTGGATCTTCCTGGAAGCAGATGCCAAGCACCAAGATGACATGAAACATGCAAGGATTTTTGCCTGTGGGGATAGGAAGTAGGCAGAAGGCCAGGGAAGAATGGAGCGTCATCAGACCTCAGTGTCAATCTAACCTCAAGGAAGGGGAGAGGGAGAGAAGTTTGGGGGAAGCCCCCTACCAGGCCCTTAAGTCTTTGGCAGGGTTGATGAAGCTGTTGGGGAGTCCTTGAGCCCAGAGACTGCTACCGGAGAGTTCCGTGTCTCCTTCCTCGCTCATCGAGGGTCAGGCCCATAGAAGGCATGGCCACCTTCCATGATGGCTGATAAGCATGCAGTTTGGGCCCTCGTTCAATGATATGCCCTGAAGGTCAGCTAGGTGCCTCCTTATGGCTTCCATTAACCACTGTGCAGATCTACTGCTCCACGTGGACTTGGGGAGCAGCTTCCCCGTCATTTTCTGTGGGCTTCTTTTCCTGAGGGAAACTTAGACAAGGGAGTACCTTAATGGGAGGTAGTATGGCCCCCCAACATGGCCATCAATCTCAAGGCATAACTGGTGCTCATCCCCTCCCCACTCCACTCTGTTCTAAATCCCTTTCCCCCTCTCAGCGGGCATAGTGGCTTATCTGAGGGTATGAACCACACCTTCACTCCTACGGGGGCCAGTCCCTTGATAGTCCCACATTCCTCAGTTTAGGGTTGGGGCACTTGTCTGCTCCCAGGTACAACCGGGCAAGGGGAAGTACCCAAAGGTGCCCAAGTGGATCCCATCACTACCGCCATCTTGTAAGAGCAGTCCCACTCTTCCTGCTGATCAGGGTCAGCAAGCCCTGGCAGAATGCCTGCTCCTCTGTTTGCCTGCTTGTCCCTGAGCACAGGAGTCCAATTCGCCCTGTGGCAGGCATAACTTATAATTCCCCAGTGAGTCCCTGGAAGGAAGAGTAGGGGGGGCCATTCCTGTCTACCTGTTGTACTCTCGAAAATGGAAAAAGAATAGCATTTTAGAGGTTTAATAAACACACTGCCTTCTAAAGGACCACACCCCATCCGTTCATGGCATTTCCTTCAAACTGGCAATTAAGTATGCACTTGTGGAAGGCTTTTCCAGCATTCTCAAGGTCAGCTGCCTCTACATGGTGTGCTATGTGCCACAAGCAGTGAACCCCATAATTAGAGGTCTTCTCCCACAACTCTGTCCCTGTGAAGTGGGTCCCCAAGTCAGATGCTGTGCTGTGTGGGATTCCATGTGTATGGATCAAGCATTGTAAAAGCCTCCAGATAACGATGCTGGCTGAGAATCTGTGGACAACAAAGGCAAACCCACACCTCACATAGGTCATCTAGCCTCATAAGAATGGACCACTGGCCCTGTCGAAATACCCAGTTGTTCACAAATGCAATTGGGGCTACATGTCAAATCTGCAATAGTCTACAAGCCATTATCTGGGATTCATCTTGTTTCTGCAGAAGTCAGACTGGAATTAAAGGGAGACATGATAGGAACCACCATCCCTGTCTTTATTGGAAGCATCGATCTCTGCCATCCTCCTGGGGTCCAATATTGTTTTAGATTTACTGTCTAACTGGGGAAATGAGGTCTGGATTCAGAGGTTTCCATTTGGCCTTCCCCTCTAGGATGCTTTTACTCCACAGACAAGGAACTCAGTACTGGGGTTACTCCAACCACCAAGCATATCAATTCCAATTGGGCACTCAGGGACTGTGAGCCAGACTTTAGCCAGGACTCTACTTATCCCCTGGCCTCAAATGCCCCAAGTCTTATAAGGAAAGGTCCATGACAACATTTTGTGTCTCTGGGTATCATGTCCGCTCAGATCCTACGTCCAACACTCCTCGACATACTTGGTAAATCCCCTTTCTGCAGGGTGAGGTCCCCCAAGTAAGTGGCTACAGGTCTCTTTGTGGAAACACTAGCAGGAGCATCTGAGTAAATACTAGCCTGTGGTGTTGAAAAGTATTTCTTCTTAGGGACCATTCACTTCTTCAGTGCTTGGGTTCCCGATCTGAGAAGTGGCTCGAACCTGGAAATAAGACAAGGGATCATGACTTGTTAATGGGATGACCACCCTCAGCCTCCTGCTCTTCCGTTCTTGCTTTTTGTTTTGTTTTATTCATTTTAATAAATGCTAAGAAGCAACTTTATTGACTGTCAGTGTATTTCGTTCTTTAGACATCATGTTCTAATAGCTACCTCCACAACTCCTGGTGGGTCAATCCCCATCATTTACAAACATGAAGTAATTATAGCCCCATGGAGACTCAGCTGGAGTCATCAAGAGTAAGGTTTTCAGAGGAGCTCTCCTTAGAGGGGACTTAAGGGCAAGTGGAACTCAGAAGGGGGGTTGAGTTTTGGCTCCGACCGCCACACAACTCCTGTATGGTCAAGCTTCCATCCGCATTCCAGAAAAACACATCATGAAGTCAAACAAAATACAAAGGATCAGGAACAAGAGAAAAGACCTAAAAGTTGACGGGGGGAAAGGCTTAAGAATTGATTAAAAATTCAGAATAAAAATAAGTTTAAAAGAGGAAGGAGGTAAGATACAGTTGTAGTCAAAGAAAAGAGTCCTGTCAGTTAAAATTAAGAATAATATAAAACAATGGAAACTTAAAATATATATACAAATGATAATGTTCTCTAGGACAAAAAGTTAAAAAAGTAAAAGGCGTTTACAAAGAATGAAAACCACAAAATAAGCATTTAAGATAATCATCATCAAGATGGAGGTAAAAATAGATTTAAGAATAGAAGAATGAAATTTGTAAAATGTTTTAATAGTAGAAATAAAGAATAAGCATAGAAAAATTAAGTCAAACAAGGCAGAAGAAAACAGAGATCACAGAGATAGATATTAAGCTAAGATAGGAACAGGTGGAGGGAGGGAGTGACCTGTATAAATTACACAAACCCTCCGGGGGCAAAATAGACACAGTTTTCCCCAGTGGCTTCAACACCAAGAAATCTCCTAGCACCATCATCAAGCATTCTTCTACCTGACACTCTCAAATGGTCCCCCACTGCCAAAGAATGCAGGAACTCTTCTGGCATTCATCCAATCAAAGCGTATCTTATTTTTAAAACTCTTTCAAATGACCCTATCTCCAGTCAGCTTCTTCTGAAAGCTCACTATGCCAGAAGGTAGGTGCGGAAGACACACTTTAAGTGGAGAGAGAACAAGGGTCTAATCAACTCTACCAATGGGCTTTGCTTTTTCTTGTCACACGGGGGTGGCTGTTAAAAATTGGTCCTCATGTATTGATCTCCATTCTCCAGTGACTTCTGATTTACCCAGATCCTTGCACAGGTCACTCTGGTTCTTTGAGAGTGGAGGAGCTCAGCAGGGGCCCATGCTGGGAACCCCAAGGTGACCAACTCTTAGAGGTCAGCTTTTTAGTTCCCCTACAAGGCACCTCCAAATGCACCAGGCAGACTCCAGGAGCACTGGGTCCAGCACAGTCAGTGACTCCAAGAAGCTATACCTCAAGTGTATAGGAGGCCACCATGCTTGATTCCCAAATGTCACCCCAGAGGGGCTTCCCTCATGACTGGACAGATATTCTAGAAGTTGTCTCTCTGGAGAAGAGAAAACTAAATCACAAATTGAATCCATAGGCAGATGCTTTGATAGAATAGCCAAGAAATAAGTTCTTAAGATAGTGAGAGATACAACACGTAAGTCCTTCATACAAGAAAAAATAAAGCAGAATGGAAAGAGAAAACCCAAAACAAAATTAATGAAACCCTGCTGTTTCAGGCCAGGAGTCTAGTCTCTTCTGGATTCCCTACTATACTACTTCTCCCTGGGTCCTTCCTGCCCAGGACGGAAGAGCCAGAAACAATGCTATTTTTCACTGGAGCCAGTTTTGAGGGCCATAGTCATGTCAAAATGAGTCACTGCTCTTCAGAGCCAGGAGTTCCTGTAACTAGTGTTGTGGGACCAATGACACAACCCAATGTCATTAGATGGGCATATCCTCACATCACAGATTCCAAAGTCAGGAAATAATTCACCACTGGAGTTATTTGCTGAGGTGGTGATTATCACAAACCAACTAACTGGTAGAAAACCAGTGTCCTGTTCTGTGCCTCAAAAGGGGCTGCTATTTCCCACTGACTGCACTTAGACACACTAGGATTTTGAAGAAAACCCTAATGGGTTCTTCCTCCCGTCTATGTAGAAAGTAATAGAATTATTTTGTATCTTCATTATATATTTCAAGAAGAATAAAATGAACTATTTCCTTCAATAACTAAGCATGCAGAGCGGCACCTAGGTGTCTCAGTCGGTTGAGTGTCCAACTCTGGGTTTCAGCTCAGGTCATGATCTCAGGGTCCTGGGATAGAGCCCCACATCCAGCTTCACGCTCAGCACAGTGTCTGCTTGTCTCTCTATCTCCCTGTCTGTTCCTCCCCCCACTCATGTATGTACTGTCTCTCTCTCTTGCTCTCAAATAACAAAATCTTTACAAAAAATAGCATGCAAAGTTTGCTGGGAAAGCTGTTTACTTGCCATTTTGGGTTCTATGAAGATGTATGGGAAAAACTGATTTAAAGATAGCCTATTTTGGGGGGCACCTGGATGGCTCAGTCATTAAGCATCTGCCTTCAGCTCAGGTCATGGTCCCAGGGCCCTGGAATCGGGCTCCCTGCTCAGCAAGAAGCCTGCTTCTCCCTCTCCCACTCCCCCTGCTTGTGTTCCCTCTCTCACTGTCTCTCTCTCTGTCAAATAAATAAATAAATAAATAAAATCTCAAAAAAAAAAAGATAGCCTATTTTTCTTTTATAACTTTTTTCTGTGTTATTAAAACTAGAAAACAAAACAGAAAAAATGTCTATCATACAAACATAAATCACTATAAACATGTTGGGGCATTTCCTTCCAACTATGTTCCTATCTATCCATTAAAAAAAAAAAACTCTGAACATAATCATAGTATATACAAGATAGAGGGTCCCTTTTTATTTCATTCAAATCATATCATGAGCATTTCCTCATGTTACTATTTTCACAAGGATTATTTAATGTTTAATATCTGTATAATAGATTTGTTTGTTCACTTAACCATTCTGTTACTATTACACATTTACATTATTTCTAAATGTTTGCTATTGCAGTTAAAGCTAAGGAGGGGGTGTTAAATGGGATATATCTCCAGTTCCAAAGTTATGTTACTTCCTGGGGAATGAGAGGAGTAGAATTACAGAGTACTACAATGTGACCATTTGTATGTTTCTAAGTAAATAACACTGAACCATTTTCCAGCTGGGGTTGGAATTCAAAACAGTTAACACCTAGTATGGACACAGCCCACCAGAACAGACCTCTGCAGTCAATGACCCGTCAAGCAGAATAGTAGCCTGCTTGGGCTTATTTACAGGGTCACCAAGTTGCATCCTTAACACCATTATCACTATTCATTCTACAAAAAAAAAAAAAAGTCTCTAACGGTAAAGGAGAGAAATCCCTCACCTTTTTTTTTTTGCCCCTACTATTTTATTTACTTATTTATTTATTTATTTATAATTTTTTTCTCCCTGCCCTGCCCTGCCACTACTATTTTAATGTTTAATGCTCAACATTACTAGTAAGGCTGAAGTTTTTTTTCCTTATACTCAGTGGATTCTTTTATTTATTTATTTATTTTTAAGATTTTATTTATTTATTTATTTGACAGAGAGAGACACAGGGAGAGAGGGAACACAAGCAGGGGGAGTGGTAGAGGGAGAAGCAGGCTTCCCACTGAGCAAGGAGCCCGATGTGGGGCTCGATCCCAGGACCCCGGGATCATGACCTGAGCTGAAGGCAGATGCTTAACAACTGAGCCACCCAGGCGCCCCTCTGATGTTTCATTTATACGTCAGAGAAGCCATCTTGAACAGAGGATAAGAGAGCAAGTGCTCACATTAGAGTAGACGGGGTTTCAATCCTCAAACTGCTTTCTAGCTAAGTCGACACCGGGCTAATGTCTAGCTCCTCTCAGGCTGCTACAACAAAATACCACAGATAGGGGTGACTTAGACAACAGAAATTTATTTCTCACAGTTCTGGGGGCTGGAAGGCCAAGATCAAGGTGCTCACATGGCCTTTCCTCCAGGGTAGTAAAAGCCTTAAAATGACACCGGGCCAATAACAGATGTCAGCTACATTCTCCATGTGCATGAACTCTAGCTATTTAAAGAGTGCAGATGCTAAATGAGTTGGTTCTTTATGGAGGAATTAGATAGGAGGAGAAAAGTTGAAGGTTCAACCTGGTGATAGTGGTTGATATGTCTTCTTGTTATTTTTTTAAAGAAATTTTTAAAAATTTTTATTTATTTGACAGAGAGAGAGACAGCGAGAGAGGGAACACAAGCAGGAGGAGTAGGAGTTCAGTGGGAGCCTGATGTGGGGCTCAATCCCAGGACCCTGGGATCATGACCTGAACTGAAGGCAGACGCTTAACCGACTGAGCCACCCAGGTGCCCCTTGCGATGTCTTTCTAAAGGAATTCACAAAGAGAATTTGACAGCTCCTCTGTTCTGCTTTGCCTTACCCACTCCCCACCCCCTACCCCAATCTTAGGCTGAAAATTTACTGAAAAGAGTAGGCAGTGAGCTGAGTTTCTTTTTCCTTTCAGGCTACTCTGTCACTTGAGCACATTTATCTCCAGCAGGAAGGATATCGAAGGACTTTTCTCTAGAGAAACTGAATGGCTATAGAAAACAGATCTCCTGTGATGGATTTTGGGAGACCCCATCCTTAGAAAGGAGAGCTCAGCCTCCATGTCACCTGACAGTGAAAACCATCAGGCAGCAAGTGGACCAAGGACCACTAGACATTGGAGAAAAAAACCTTAGTATGGAGGAGAGAGCAAATTTTCTTCTCTTTGGTATTGAAACCAAATGTACAAACATATTCCCATTAAGAAAGTAGGTGTCACTATCAAATGATTATGAAATGTAAATGGAGTTTAAACAACCTACAAGACCATTGCTCATTTATATATATGGACCAACTCATTTCTTTTATTTGAATATAAGGTCATGTGCTAAACCTTTTTTCTACCGAGAAAATATTAAAACACACTTTTTACTTTTTCCTGAAAAATTTAAGTTCACTATCAGATGAAGTTATAAGTGTGCCCTTTGGAAGATTAAATAGTTCTGGCAGAATTTGAGATTTTATTCCCTTTGGCAAATTACAGTGAAACAAGCAATCTTCAAAGGTGCTCAGAATAAACGTTTTGTGGATGGAACTGAGTGGGATGTTTGTACCAACTGATCAGCGATGTCAAGTACTGGATTGTAAGCAGAAAAACAGAAAAGCCAGGAGCATCTGTACAAGTGGTCTTTCATAATAATTAAATCCATGAAGAATAAGGGTTGGGGGAACCAAAAACAGGAAGAAGTTTTTAATAATTCATCATTTATATCCCAAACCACAGGAGTATGGCTCGGTTTCCTTTTGCCAGAATGCAATACATTGGAAGATGTTGTTTTACGTTATCTGTTCTCAATAATGCATTCTCAGAACTTAACACAATTCTTAACTATGCCATGCTTTATTTTCAAACTCCAAGCCAGAGCTTGGCCTCTCCATGAAAGGGCTTGCCTGGGGATGACAGAGGTCCTAGAAATGAGAGTTTCTCAATTCCATTATCATGCTGAAAACCAGAGTTTTGAACTGTGGGGTCTCAATGGGTTGTGAGTTCTCTTGCAAGTCATGTATCACTACTGATAATTAAAATACCAAGGTGAGATTAGGGAGAAAATGAGATGATATGAAATCATGTAGACTTTTAAAAAAGGGTTTTTTTTTCCTAATGCATATTTCCAGTTCAACATCACAGACTTATCACAAGCGTTATACCCTCTGGTTCTCCAGACCCACGGGCAAGTGCATGCATGAGCGCGCACGCATGCCCAAGCACATGCACACACACACACGTTCAAGGATGAGAACAGGCAAGGATGGATGAGAAATTTCAACAGGTTTTTGGAACACTTCAAAAACCTGAGGCAGTTAAAGCCCAGGTGTCTGCCGAGGTGAAGAGCAATGAGAAGCAAGGGAATCTACTTGGTTGAACACACATGGAACAACGCAACTCCTCACACATCCTTTTGCTCACTTGTCACTGCTCCCACTCCAATTCCGCACATACAGGTATGGACCTGGAGATTTGTGCTTTGGAAGAACTGAGCTGCACCCAGCAGAGGGCGAGGGTTAGCCACAGGAAGGAAGGGAGAAAGGCAACACACCCAGCCGAATGCAGACATTCCTCTCATTTTGGCAACATGGAAGTTTCTTCCTTCCACTGCATGCCCCACAAACCTGGGAGTCCTCCTCGACCCCTCTCTCTCAAGCACTTGATGCTGATTTTCTTAGGAAATCCTGTTGACTCTACTTTCAGGATACATCCAGAATCCAAGTACTTTTCACCACCTTTATTGCTGCCACCCTGGTGTGAGTCTCTCTCTACGTCTCTCTGGATTACTGGAATAGCCCCCTAACTGGTCTCCTCACTTTGGTGCTGCTCCCTACAATCTGTTCCCTCAGATGCCAGAGTGATTCTTTGAAATCCAAAGATGGATCCTGTCCCTCTGGTTCACACTTTGTAACAAGGCCCCTCTGTACTCAGTAAAAGCTTCCCATTACCCACAAAGTCCCTCTCTCACTTCTGTGACCTCCTCTCCTCCTGTGTTCTCCTCAATCACTCTCTTGCTCCTGTACTAACCTTGCCATTCCTCTAACATGACCGACCTATTTCTACCTCAGGGCCTTTGCACTGGCTGTTCCTTTCAACTAGCCTGCTCCATCTTTGCCCCAGATGTCCGGTGATAAATATATATTTGGTCTTTGTCCCTGGTTCCTGGCACACAGCTCCTAAAACCTTTGGAGTCTCTTCAATGATACGGGTATGTTTTGTATGTTAATGAGATGACTGGTGACTGCCCCCCCCCATAGATTCAAGATGAAGGCTGGCTGCCAGAGGAACCCACCATGTGATTAGAGGGTTGGACTTTCAGTCCCATCCCTCAACCTCTGGGGAGGAGAGAGGGGCTAGAGATTGAGTTAATTACTAATGGCCAATGATTTAACCAATTGTGCCGACATAATGGAGCCTCCATAAAAACCCCTAAATGATGGGGTTGGGAGAGCTTCCTGGTTGGTGAATGCATCCACATGCCGGGAGGGTGGTGCACCCCAACTCCACAAGGACAAGAGCTCTTGTGCCCAGGACCCTTCCACAGATACCTGGTTGTTCATTTGTATCCTTTATAATAAGCTCGTAATAGCAAATAAACTGTTTTCCTGGAGTTCTGTGAGCCATTCTAGCAAATAATCAAACCTGAGGAGGGGATTATAGGAAACTCTTATTTATAGCTGGCCATCAGAGGTAAGAAGGCCCAGGACTGGTGAGTGGTTCCTGAAACGGGGACGTCTCACTGAGGCCTGGGCTGAGTCCTTAACCTGCGGGGTCTATGCTAACTCTGGGAAGTTAGTGTCAGAACTGAACAGAATTATAGGACACCCAGTTGGTGTCCCGAGGATTGGAGAACAGATTGGTGTGAGGACACGTTTGGTGTCAGAAGTAATGTGGATAAAAATAGACCAGATGTCCATATGCCTAATTCCCTCATTTCCACCAAGTTTTCTTTTTGTTTAAAAACGAATTTTTTTAAAGATTTTATTTATTTGAGAGAGAGAGCATGTGCATGAGTGGGGGGAGAGGGAGAAGCAGACTCCCTGCTGAGCAGGGAGCCTGATGTGGGGCTCGATCTCAGGACCTTGAGATCATGACCTGAGCCAAAAGCAGACACTTAACCAACTGAGCCACCCAGGTGCCCCTTAAAACCAATGTCTTAAAAAAGCCTACCCTGACCACCTTTTTAAAACTGTAACCATGTAATATTCCTAAACCCCCTTAATCTGCTCTATCATTTTTCTTTTTTCTTTTTTTTTTTTTTAAGATTTTATTTATTTATTTGAGAGAGAGAATGAGAGACAGAGAGCATGAGAGGGAGGAGAGTCAGAGGGAGAAGCAGACTCCCCGCTGAGCAGGGAGCCTGATGTGGGACTCGATCCCAGGACTCCAGGATCATAACCTGAGCCGAAGGCAGTCGCTTAACCAACTGAGCCACCCAGGAGCCCCTGCTCTATCATTTTTCTTTTTATACAAGCACTTACCACCTCCCAAGATGATACATAGTTTTTTAAATTTCTTTTATCTGTTGTTTACGGGTTATCTTCAGGCTGCTGGACTGTAGGTTCCATGAAGGCAAGGATCCTTCTCTGTTTCATTGGCTGATGAATTCCCAAGTGCCTAAAATAGTGTCTGTCACATAACAGGTATTCAACAAGTGTTTGCTAAGAGAACAAATGAATGGCTTAGTGACATTGATGTAATAGAAGGTCAAAAGGTACTTTCTAAAACTAACGATCAGAAAATAGCTATCTATGCACAGTATTTAGAAAAATGGAAGTACGGCCAAAAGAAACAGTTAAAGAAGTTTTGGGGGGAGAGGGTTGGAAAGGGATGTGGTAGGAGAATGTTGGTTTTTATTATAAACTTTTTAGTATTGTTTGATTTGTTTAAAAAATATGTTATACATTATTTTGATAAAAATAATTTCAAAAGTAAATAAATACATACAAGTGATGTATACGCATTAAGAAAAACGCAGAAAGAAGCTGAAAAAGCAGGAGTGGTAAAATCAACTATCGCTTGGTAACCCAAAACAATAAGACTGTTGTATTTGCGTCACCCTTTATAAAAACGGCATTGTGACTACATTTTATACACAATTTAAATCCTGCCTTCTCTTTAACTTACCATCACTGTAAAGCAATTGTTTTCAACCATTTTATTAGCTGCATAACTGTCCTTGAATTTGCACTCGGAGCCCAACAAGGCAACATGACCATCCCTAGTGATGCGTCCTGCTCAGGTGGACAGCAAAGACATCTCCAAAACAGAGATGACTGAGGGAAAAGGGGGTTCCTTTTTAAAAATGAAAATTTGCATCAGGTAAAAAGTCTTTTGAAAACTCCATCCAAACTAGCTCAAGTAAAAAGGGAAACTTACTGGCTCGAGGAGCGACTGCAAAGCTCATGGTGTCACTTCAGGATTACTAGGTCCAGGGCTCCAAGTCATTAGGACTGGATTTCTCTCTCTTCACCCTCAGTAACATTTGATCTTTCATCAGTTCCTAGTTGGCTTTTCCTCATGGTTGCAAGATGGCGGTAGCAGTTCCAGCCTTGCCTTTCTCCAGGAGGGCCTCCTTAAATAGCCTGATATTCACTCTCACCAAGCCAGCTGGGGATGTGGGCCAGCATGAGAACCTGTGACATGGGCCAGGGAGATGCAGACCTCTGATAGGCCAGGATGGGTCCCAGGGCCTGTGCTCCCATCCTGGGGCCCCAGCCAGATCCTATGGGCTGAGACTAGGTCGGGGAGAATCATCAAATAAAAATCTGGGGCTGTTTCTGAAGGAAGGGAAATGGATGCTGGGTATGTGAACAATTCAGATCTGTTACGAATTTTTGTCTTGTTTTGTTGTATTGTAGAAGTAAAATAGAAGTGTGAAAAAGCAAATACAAATCAGCCATGGTATTGGGGGAGGGATATTTCTTCAATGCTCCATACATCCCTGAGCTCGCTCCATACATCCCTGAGCTCCCATGTGTGTTCCTCCTACCACTTGGCAAGGCCACAGAGCGTCCTGAATTCAACTACTGGCTGTCTCCCACCTGCCCCAGGACACCAGGAGAAGGCCACATGACTGGGCAGGCTGGTGACACTCCCAGTCATGGTGACCAGCCTCTGTTGGATTCTCAATCCTACCATTTTCTCTGTCTTCCTTTTTAGCTGTCTCACATGACTGTCTTCATGCATTCTCCACTGTCCTCACCCATCATCCTTCTCTTCCCTCTTACCTCCTACTCTACGGAGAAAATGAAAGTCATCAGCTGGGAACCACTTCAATTTTCCATGCCAGCCAGACTTATCTGAGCCCACACCCATCTTTTCCGCCTTCCCCCAGGATGATAGGAATGTTTCAAGGCTTGGCCTTGGGCCCTATTCACTTCTAACTGCACGCTCTTTCCCTGAGTGATGAGGACCCTGTCCTGTAGGTCCACAGACCACATAAGCTGACAAATCCTACATTTGTGTCTGCAGTCTTTACCCATGAACCCACCTGCTCCTTGGCATCTTCACTGATGAAGTCTCCTCATTTTCTCTCCTGACCGGTGGGGCCCACGTCTGCTCCTCTTCCAGGGTTCCCTGTCTTGGGAAGTGGCACCCTCTCTTTCACTCCAGTTGCTCAAGCCAGAAAGTTGGAAGTTAGCCATGTTTCCTTCCTCATCCTCATTTCTCACATCCAATCAAGCACCAGATTTGAAGAGTTACTCACCTTTCCCCTTCTGCACTCCTCACATCCAATCAATTGCCAAGTTTTATCAGTTTTGCCTCCAAAATATCTCCCTAATTTTCTCTCTCCTCTGTAGCTCTATACACTTCCAGGTCAGGCTAATGTGCTTCCTGACCTGGGGACTCGCTGCAGACTCCTAACTGGTCTCCTGGCACATGATCACCTATTTGGGGCCTGTCTTATCCACTGGACTGTTTCCTCCATGAAGGCAAAGATAAAGACTGTCTTCTCCACCACTTTATTCATAGTTCTTAGTCCTCGCTGGACACAGTATATGCCCAATAAATCTTTTATCAAATTAATGAAGGAATATAAGATTCCTGAATGCAAAAGCCACTACTACGTCACTCCAACCAAACACGTCTTTCACTCAGCCCCAACTCCGAAAGCAAGAAAAAAAATCTTCCGGTTAGTGATGGAAATAGGTGTCACAAATTTACGTACTCTTGCTCTTCAGCAGCCACATGAAGATATCTTCAGGACCTCGGGACAGAGAGCGGGGATGGAAAGCCATGTGACTCACTCTCATCCCACAGCAGGTTGGTGGACGAGTTATAATAACGAGACATCCATGCTTCTCGCTCCCATTCAGATCCCTCTTTTCTACACTGCCACAGAAAGGGCCTATTAATGAAGCGTTATACATAAAAAGAATCTCACTGTCATAACAAGTTTATCTAGCTTCCCCTGGGCACCCTGGAATTTTTTGTGGGTTATAATCATGGTTCACGAGGAGCAGATTATAAAAAGGTAGGAGTAGGAGTAGAAGCCAGCACACTGAGAAGTAAGGCTATCAAACATAGTGCTCATAACCATTCTGGGATGAATTAAATTCGATGCCAACCGTCCAATACCTTCATAATTCATTTGACAAACATGTATTGGGCTCCTACTAAAAGCCAGCCACCGTTGTAGCTGCTGCAGATGCAGCAGTGAACAAAACATCTCAAGTCGCAGCCCTCCGGAAGATGACATTCCAGTCAAGGGAGACAGACAACCAACAAGCAAACAGATCCATAATATTGGGTAGAAATAAAGGTTTTAAATAAATATGAAGCCAGTAAAGGAAGAGAATGGTGGGAGCGGGGTAGCTGCAATTTTAGACAGAATGGCTAGAGAACTGTCTGGAGAAGTGCCATTTGCAGGAAGTGAGGGAGTAAATCATGCACCGATCTGGGGGTGGGCGGGAAGAATTACAGGCAGAAGGAAGAGCAAGGACCCCGAGGCAAGAGTGTGTTTACTGACTTTAAGAAACAACAAGTGTGGCAGAAGTCCAGTGAGCAGTGAGGATGGAGCAGAACACCACCAGGGCCTGGTCATCCAGGGTAAGGTGAGGACTTCAGAGTCTCCTCTCTTCGTGCTGGGAAGCCATTAGAAAGGGGGTGGGGAGGAAGGATAGACTCAGGTTGTATTTCAAAAGGATCACTCCAGTTAGGAGACGGTCTCCAGGCAACACACAATGGTATCTGGGACTAGGGTGGTATCAGTTGAAGGTTTTGAGAAGTGGTTGGATTTGAGATACATTTTGAAAATGGAGGTAAGAAGATCTGCTAAGAGAGGGCATGTGAGCCGAAGAGCCAAGACTGACTCCCAAGCTTTGACCTGACAAACAGGATACGTAGAAGTGCCATTTACTGACATCCAGAATTCTTGCCAAGGATGAGGCATGTGGAGGGAAATCAGGAGTTCTGTGTAGATCACGGCCATTAGATACTCAAATGGATACGTTAAGTTGGTTTTCTGGAATTCAGGGGAGACACTGGGATGATACATAGAAACCTTGGAGTTGTCAGTCACTGGGACATTTTTACAGCTTTAGCCATAGAACTGGGCGAAACAACACAGGAAAGACATATGCATGGACAGGAGATGGTGCGTTCCAACTTTTAGTCTTTGGGAAGATGATGAGCGTTCACTGAAGGACACAGTAGAAGGGAGGCCAGGGAAGTAAGTGGAAAACCAGAGGAGTAGAGTCCTGGGACCCACATGAAGGTGATGTTTTCAGGGGCTTGTGTTAAATGCTGCTCAGGGGTTAAGTAAGTAGGATGAGGACATGGTTTAGCTACAGCAAATGGCTTCAGAGCACAAGCCCACAACTGATCTCAGAAGTAAAGAATTTCAATTCTCAAAGAACCTTACCCATCAACCCCTAATTTTAAATATGAGAAAATCGAGATCCAGATGAAGTGATTTGTCCAAGCTTCTGTAGCTAGTTAGTTATAACTCGATTTCCCGATCCTATGCTTTTCCTTACGTATCGCTTCTCTGCCTCCTAGATATTCAAAATCATGACCCTGACTATCATTATCATCCAAGTCAAAGTTGAAAAAGGTTTGGTTGTATGTTGTCCATGCTGCTTAAGGAGGCTGAAAATGTAACCGATTTCCTCACAGAAATAATTAAGTTTAAAAGAAAACTTTTGGATTTTGCATACAAAATTTGTTTAGCTAAAGCGGCTCCTTCCCTGGCAACACGTGATAAATTAAAAGTTAGTGTTTAAAGACCAAAGTTGCAAATTCGATGAACAACCTTAAGCAGTTTTGCTTTTTCCTCTCTATACCAACTCTCTTTTCATGGAAGTTACATCCACTAGCATAGAATCGGTTTCCAAAATATTCTTACTAAGGCCAGGAGTCATTTCCAAAACCCAGAGGGCTGGGGAAGATGTAATTATGGCATATAACCTAAATGTTCAAATCCAAATAAAATCTGTCTTTCAAGATAAAAACGAAAGGTCTATGACTTCTTGTGCTTTTTGTTTATAAGTATGTAACCAATTTTCCAGCTTTATAACTCATTAAAAGGCTGATTGTTGATTTATAGTGCAAGTTATTAAAGCTCTTTGGCTTAGCTAGGAAGGTTCATTCTACGCTGATACTTTTATTTTCAGGATACTATAAACTCACCGTTGCTTCAAATATTCCTTTTCTTTCTGGGACTCAGGTTGGCTTTTCCTGAATTTCCGACGGGCTTGAGTTCGCAAGCGCTAAAATTGTTAGAACTGGATTGAGGTCACGAAGTACCTACAAGCTGGGCAGCCTCCACGTGCTCGAGGTACTTACTAGTCTGCAGTTCTATTTGAAGGTGGCAGCTCCTTCCGATCTTACAAAAGAGAGGCCCAGGTACTTTGGCAGTGCCGTGCACACTTTACATTAGAGAACCATATCATCTTTAAAGAAGGCGTTCTTTGTCACAGAAGCCTTTCTACTGATTCTTTTAACTTCCTTCACCATCTCTTTGAATGGGACAGAGTCACTCCGTCGGGTTCACTTCACTGATCATGAGGAAGAGCCTGGCGATCGGGCCAGTGCATGGGTAGAAGAACACATAGACTGCTCTCATATGTTGAGCAGCTACTATGAGCCACTCATGGAAGCATGCACTTCATACACACGTGTCTCGTTTACTCCTTATGGCCCTGTGGGCATTTGCTTCTATCTCCATTGTATAAACATGGAGCTTCAGCAATCTGCTCAGGAACACAGAGCCCAGAACCAGCAGAGCCAGGGTTGAAATCCAGGTCTGAGTGCCCTGAAGTCCATGATATTTCCATCACTTAGCATGGCTCTCATAAGAACCATCCGGCTTGTGGGGCGCCTGCATGGCTCAGTCAGTTAAGCCTCTGGCTCTTGGGTTTTGGCCCAGGCTGTGATCTCAGGGTGCTGTGATCAAGCCCCACGTTGGGCTCCACACTCAGTGTGGACTCTGCTTGAGATTCTTTCTCTCTCCCCTTACCCCTACCTCCCCCTGCTCCCGCTCTCTCGATCTCTCTCTCTCTCTCAAATAAATTTTTTTTTTTTTAAAAAGAGAACCATTCCGCTTATTTATTAATGTTGGGAAAGAACATTCCAATGAAGTATCAATATAGAATCTATTCCCTTTTTGAAATGAAGGAAGCTCCCTGCTACCCTCAATTCTTTCATTCTCCTTATTGATCTTCTGTAACTGATCTCACAACTGCAGAGTTCTACAGGGTTTTCTGTCACATAGTTAATCGAACAAGGACAGCTTAACACATTCTCTATTTCCACAGGGGACTGGAAACATAGCAATGTGTTCTATGTCCCTTATAACGGGGACAGAAATCTTAAACCACTGATGCCCACAGAATAAATTGTAGCAGTTGGGGATATTTCAAAGGAAAATTAAGATTTTGCATCTTTCCTGTGAAAGTTTCGAAAAATCGCCTCCATTAGGCAACTCATCTGGTTTGTGGGAACATGACAGTGTTATTACTGATGTCATTTGTGCTCACCTGTACCACCCTGCCTAATTCTACCCAGGACCACCAGCCGGTCCGCCATCTACCCACCCCATCAGAGCTGTTCCCCCTGCCTGTCCTCACCCTTACCAGTAGTTACTACTTGGGACACTGTTTCTCCTCCCATTCCTTCCAAGATAGAATGCCAAGATTAAAAGGAGAGAGGCAACTGGTTCAGCTGTGCCATAATGAAAGTCTTGGAGAAGTAAGATGAAAAGGAAAAAAAAAAAAATAGAACGTTAAAAGAACACGAAGGAGAAAACATATCAGCAGAGAGACGCTGGTAAAGAGCAGTTTGCTCCACTGGCCAACAATATAACTTGGGAGAATTTTTGCCACAAGTATTTGCTAACTACTGAATTTAATTAAAGTAACCTTGGTGACTGAAACCACAATCCACTATTAAAGGACTGTGTGTAATGCCCTGGAAAGGAGATCAGTAGTTTGTAATAACATAACTCGTAAAGAAGAAGTTATAAATGTGTTCACGGGAAGAGGATGGCTGCCGCCATCTTGGCAGGGTGAGGGCCCTCTACTTGTTCTGCTAGCACGGTTTATTTCTTCAATTAGAACTGGAAATTTCATTTGGTCTTCTTTAGATCCAACTACGCATTTACTTATCCATGCAGGAATGTTTATTGATTACCTCTTCCATATACTAGATTCTGGGCTAAGCAAGTCCAGGCATGTATACAAAGGGTTCCAACGGAAGATGGAACGTGATTAAGTGCCATCAGAGAAATGTGAACTATCCTCAATACCAAAGAACATACAAGGCACTCAAGGGAGAACAGCCCTCACTGGCTGCCAGACAGATGCCAAGGAGGCCCAGCTGCATATAGCTAAGGGCACATACTTGGGAACTGAGCATCAACCTTGTGCCTCCATTAATCAGCTGTGTCACTTGGCACAGGTTTCTTACCTCCTCAAAGATACAGTTTCCTCATTCATAAAAGGGAGACAACATGCTGCTTCCTTCAGAGGGTGACCACGAAGATGAACTGAAATAACCTAGGTGAAGAGTTTTGAACAATGCCTGGTACCTGGCAAGTGCTAAAGAATCTTTCACACAAGTATCACTGTGCTCGATGTACCTGTTAGGATGATCGAGGTTCAGCAGTAAAGGCTGACTTTCACTAATAGAAGCAAATAAACAAATAAAAAGGAATGTATTGGTAGTTTAAGGGGATAGCCTATAGATTCAGGACAAGAGTTTAAAGAATCAAGTCATGGAAGAAATAGGAGATCAAGGCCAAATCAGGGTTTGATATAATAGGAGTGAATGAGGAGTATTTTGAGGAGACCACTGTCACTGGTTTTCAATCCTAGTATCACTTGGCTCAGATTTCCATTCCAGGGAGAAAGTACAAGATTGGCCAACATCCTGGACACATGCTTGGCCACATCCACCTCTTGGACAGGGGGAGGAATGGGTAAAGATTCAGAGAAGTCTTCTTGGAAGCTGTGGTGTTTGGTGGTCAAGAGGAAGAGAAGAAGGAGCATTCACAGTGAAAAGTCTAAAGCTGAGGGGCCCCAACAGGCAGCAGCTGTACTTCTGATGACCGCTCAGAGCTGCCTGAATCTTTGGTCAGGGAGAAGGAGGATTGTGGTGAGGAGGATGGGTAGGGCTGGATTTTCCAGGGCTACCTGGAAAGTCAAGGGAGGAGTTCCGAGCTGGTGTGATAGAAACCGAGAAGCCACTGAAGGGATCTGAAGAAGATCAAACAGAGACAGAGGCACATTTCACATTTCATAGTTGCGCACATCTCGTAGGGCTCGGCAGGGCTGGGCGGTGTGATCTGGAAAGGGGAGAAATAAAAAACAGTTTAGACTTCAGAACTCTGTAGGAGGTGATGAAGTGCTAAAATAGGGTGGCGACATTGGGAAAGGACAAAAAGCTCTAGGTAAGGGAGACGCTGCCTTTTTCTTTCAGAGAAAAAGAATTTTACAAAAGTCAACAGGATAGCTAGAATCAAAATGGCAGACAATAACAAGTGTTGGAGATGATGTAGAGAAGATGAAACCCTGTATATACTGCTGGTAGGAATGGAAAATGGTACAGCCACTTTGGAAAACTGTCTGGCAGTTCCTCAAATGATTAAACTTAGAGTTACCATATGACCCAGAAATTCTACTCCTAGGTATATACCTAATAAAAATGAAAAGGTGTGTTCACACAGACTTGGACGCAAAGGTAACAGCATTATCCATGACAGCCAAAAAGTGGAAACAAGCCAAAAGTCCATCAACCATGAATGGTCCATGAATGGAGAAACAAAATGTGATATATCCATACAATGAAATATTTGGCCATAAAAAAAGGACTGAAGTACTGATATATGCTACAACATGGATGAATCTGGGAAACATTTGGCCAAATAAAAGAAGCCAGTCACCAAAAAACACATATTGTATGATTTTATTCATGTGAAATTCCAGAATAGGCAAATCTATAGAGTGACAATGTCAAGTAGAGTTTGCTTTAAGGCTGGCATTGGGGTTGGGCAATGGGAGAGCACAGGGGTGACAGCTAAAGGGGACAAAGTTTGATTTGGAGGTGATGAAAATGTTCTAAAATTGACTCTGGTGATGGCTGCCCATGTCTGTGACTCTCCTAGAAACCATTGAATTGTATGCCTGGAATGGACAAAGTGTAAAATGTATCTTATATCTCAATAAAAATGTGTTGTTGTTTTTTTTTAAGTCAACAGGATGTGGTGATTTAGTGTAATGTGAGATGAAGTAGAAGACTGAGTCCAAGACAATTCCAAGGCAAGCTACTTGGGTCAGCAGGAGAGGGTTGTGTAACAACAAAAGAGAAGGAAGGCTGGAGAAGGAGACGGAACCTGGCTGGGTAGGATAAAGAACTAGCACATTGCCTGTTACACATGTCAAGTCTGCAGCAGCTGGGAAGGAAGCATGTAGGTTATCAATGTAACCAAGAAAAAAAAGGATGTGAGAATGCACTTGGGCCAGCTATGTATGGTCCTTCTTCTTGGGGACCCGGGCTCCCTTTAGAATGACAGAGGGACATAAAGGGATCCAATTCCAAGAAGGCTGCCAACCCCACACGGGTTTAGAAGTAGAAGGAAGATTTTCATCGGCAGGTTATTCATAATAATGTTGCTGTTATTTCAGTACTTTCTTGAATTCCACTATTGATTACAGGTCTTGGCTGGCCCATCCCAAAGTCTGTATTCCCCATCCCAGCTAGCTTGCTGTCCTGTACTTGAGGGCTGCTCGGCAATTTTTGTAGTAATTTCAAATTTCAGTGTAGATTTTCACTAATCTACCAAACATTTGAAATACAAAGATAGCCCATAGATGATTGTTTAATCAGGTCACTGGCCAATCTCCGCACATTGTGTAAAACTTGAAAACACATACCTGGGTCAGATCTGGTCTGACACAAGAAAGGCTATAATCATTCTTCCTGCTACAGTGACAAAAACTCATTCTTCTCTCTACTGAGGAGGCAAGCGGATCTGCATAGTAATGAATGTTCCAGGGTCTGAACCTGGCATTTTATGTACGTTGTCTTATTTAATGCTCATCCTGATGAAGACATAGGCCCAGAGAAGCAAAGGGATTTGCCCAAGGTCACTTAGCTAGGATCTGAAACCAGACCTCTCTGTTTACAGAGAGCGGGTTGGTAGCTAATACATACAGTGGCTTCAAGTGTATAATACCCCATTCGTGTTATGTCTTGCACTGATGAACCACTTATTTATGAGTGTTAAATGCATTTGAGTGATGAACTGCCACTCACTCAATAATGCTTTTGGACAGTGGTGGTTTCCCAACCAAGGCCAATAGCTGTACTGCACGACAGCCTCACAGCTGGGGGTGGCCCCAACAAAACCAGGTATGGCAGCTCCCCACCACTCGAGGATGGGGAATCCTGAAAGCCAGCCTGGTGTGCTGCCTTACCTCTCAAGCACTTGAATATTGACCAGCTCTACACTGGATATTGCCAAATAATTCATTCACTCTCCTGATTTTGAAGACCATGCTCATTTAAAAGGAAATGTAATCCATATGTTTCTGGTTCCTTTACACTTAAATCACCAACAGTATGTTCTTTTGCAATAGCTACTAGATGTCCAAATGTTCTTTGGAGACAATTTTTTTTTCATGAGGGCAGGAAGCTGATTTGGACAAGAGTAATCACCAAAAGGTTTAAGATCACAACTTGAAAATTCAAGCCCATACGGTTTAAATTGTAAACTTGCCCACTCCTTATTCTGAAAGGGCCCCAAAGAGCAATAATAGCAAGGATCTGGCAAGTATTAATACATCAACATCTGGGAAAGGGGGTGGAGGGTGGGATGAGAGGAGAGGACAATGACTGATATGGATGCCATCAGGACAGCAGGCCAGCGCAGGGTCCCTTGACAGATCCAGGAGACACAGTGTCCTTGGAACCCTGATGTGCTTGTTGTGAAGTTAACAATGGCGGCGGCAGCCAGAACACACCAGGAGCCGTGAGGGAATTCATGGCTGAAAACAGAGCAGAGACTTAGATCCATATTTTATATAAAGCTGAAAATCTGTGACTGGGCCCAGAGGCTCCTATTTGTTCAAATGTCATATGAAAAGATCTCTCCTTCTGTTGGGTTATGGCAAAATCTCAGTCTAGGATACAAGTAGAAGAGTATGGAAAGTTAATTTTTCAGAGTTGGTGGATTAAACAACGTTCTTTATGAGACCTGTATAATACAGTGCCTTATTATATATTTATTTTGATCTTGATTTAGAAGGGACTGAGGATTTTCTCAGTTGTAATAAATATCACAAAACGGAAATAAATTTTTACTAACTTGGGAAAAAAAGAGAAAAAAATCTGTAAAATTGTTGAAATGTAAATTTTTCGATCATTAATTATAGATAATGGAGAACAAAGACTGAGTACTGTACAAAATCCATCCACATGGGCCTTCTGTGGGAGAAAAATTAAAATTACATGATTCCTAGTTAAGGGACTAGTTGTAGAATTAACAGTAAAAAATGCATGATAGGTTTCCTCTCTAACATCACGGGCATCACAGAGACATTGGCAACATTGGAGAACAGGAAATTATTGTCCCATAGACAAATTCCACAGAAGTTGGGATGACCCTGAGTTCCATATTACTCACATATATATCTCTGTCAAGTGCTGCTCCTAGCCTCATTACCAGGGAAAGATGTAATTTGAGGAATGGGGGCAGGAGGGCAGGGAGAAGAGAAAGCACAGGGAGGCTCTAGGAACCAAGGAACACAGGAAGATAAAGGATGTCTATTGTGGCTTGAGTGGCTTTATCCATTTTGTTGCTTCACCACTTGGAAGCTCCAGAGCAGGAGAGAGAGAAGATGGGGAGACCCAGAAGTGCCATACAGGACTTCTGCCTATGGATGGTTGGCCAGACCTAGTCACACGACCTGACTTAACTGCAAGGGACACTGGGAAGTATAGGAAGTCATGGATAGTTGGTGAGCGCCAAGTGTTTCTGCTGCAAAAAACCTACCTGACCTACTGTACCTGTACTTTGACTTCCTTTGGATCTCTTTAACCTAGTTTTTTTGTGAATTCGCTGAGTTAAGTCGGCAATCTCCCAACAAATTCCCAACTCCACAAAACGAATCAACAGTTAGAACAGGACATGGAAGGAACTTCCGGTACTGACAATATTCCTACCACATCAGGCCCGAGCTACAACGTGGAGGAAACGGGGTTTCCTGTCAGTGTCTATGCATCATTTACATTATGTCTGGATCAAGTGAGATGGAAATTGAGAGAAGATGGTTCCAACAGATGCTCAGTTCTCAAGTGACTTTTCCGTGTCTCTCTAAGAAGTATATATCACTTTCACTGGGAGAGAAGACTGGCAAAGAAGTTCCAGGTACAACTTGATGGAAAGAAGGATGAACCTCCTAGGGAGTGTGTGCTGGAGTCCATGGGTGGAAGAGCACATAAGCATGTACTGCGTGTTCTGTGTGAGTCTCATTCATGGACTACCACAGAGGCGCTGATGTTGCACAGGGCATGCCCCCTATGAGGCCACCGCATCATTTCCAACGTGAGCAGACAGAATGCTACTGTAATGCTAAATGGGGTCACCCTGAAAGAGTAGAGAGGTGGCATAAAAAGAAGGATATAGTGTTCTCTGCCTCCCCGGTGGACCAATAAATATGGAAACCAGGGCAGCGGTAAGTAACCTAGAGAGCAAACCCAAGGGCTTAGGCAGTCTATAACCACCAAATACTGAACATAAATGTATCTATATGTCTTAGCCTTCAGATATGTCATGAGGTCACATGTATGGTAACGCTCCCAAAACACTGCTTTGTGCCACTTAGTAGCAGAAATTCCAGTGCTTTCTGTCCAGGGTTCTCTGGCCCCAGGTATCTTCGTGTGGTGTTAACAACATGAATCAGAAATATCCTGCTGCTGCTGACACCACAGCTCCTGGAATAGACTCAGGAGTTGGTATCTTGAGGCTAGTGGGGGCCAAGGGTAGGATGTAGAAGACAAGCTGTACATTCTCGAATGGCCTAACTTTTTCAACTCATCACACATACTTGACACATGCTGGGCATGGATTGTGGTAAGTGGGTTCTCCAGGGGCTGATGCTGAGATGATGTTTTGGGCCTAAGATGTCTGTTAGGAATCAACTCCTGTGACAGGAGGGGAGGATTGGCAGAGGGAGAAGTCAAACTGTGACATAGCCCAACCCAGGGGGGAGCTCTGGAGCTGATCCAAAACAAATGTCTAGGACTTTACACATCCCTGAAATGAATGGCTAGCCTAATGCTCAGTCACCAGACGCAGACTGCCCCAGGGTGGGCGTGACCTCAGGCAAAGAACTTTGCAACTGAGGCAAAGCCTGAAGAAGCTGACGGCTGGAGGCAGTCCGCGGGTTGCACTTCCCACTGCTGATCAGCAAATCGTGCCTTGAGGAGAGATCTCTCCAGGATGTATATCATTGTCTACTATGCTGATGGGTTAGTCCAAACCAGGGAGGAGGGGAAAGAGATGAGAAGATGAAAAGATGGGAATGGGACAAAGAGTGAGGAAGCTGGGGCCAGCTGGAGTGTGAGGTCAAATCCCACTCTTGGTCTTGAGCCTGGGAAGACACTGGAGTCAGAGGTCACTTGTTCCTGTCCAGCCTCCACCACAATGACCAGCTCCATGGAGCCTCCAACAGCCTGACAGGCCTTGCCTCTTGCCACATGAACCCCTTGGCTGAGCCTCAACTTCCTCAAAGTTGATGAGGCATGGAGCCACTCCTTGCCCACACTTATGCAAGCCAGAATAGGGAGAGGTGAGCAAGGTCTTATTTGACAACCCGAATATAAATTCTTCTGCCCTTCTCAGAAGATATGTTGGCTCTCCTACCTTTCCATCTTAGCTCTTCCCCCGCTACACACCTTCGATTTACTCTCTAATAAAGCCATAGCATCCAGACTTCTGCTTCAGGCTCTGCTCTTTGAAGAACCCAGGCTAAGATTATTTGTTTCTCAGGTTCAGACAATATGTGTCCGGACCAAATTTCCCCATGCAACCAAACAGCCAGTCATGTGCAAATGGTATGGCTAGTCCAAGACCTCAAGACAGTTGCTGTACAGAAAGAAACCCCCCACCCATTAGGGGAACATCTACATTCCGATCTTGCCCCTTCCCTACTCTCCCTTGTAATTAGAGGTTTAATGTCTGCAAATCCGCATGAAGCCCTTGCCTTTCATGATGACCAAACAATTAAAAATTCAGGGAAGAACTTACATTATTTTCTTCCCAACTCGGAATGCTAGAACTATTAAGCATGCTTGTGTTTCTTCTTTGAAGATGGGGGAACTCAAGAAGATAGAGATCAAGAAATGTTTCTATGTCCCCAACCTTCATCTGGTATCTGGTGTCCGATAGAGAAGTATTGCTCCCTTTGTTCAGCCAGACATCCGACCTCCAACACACCTACAAGAGCACTTTCAGATGTGCCTTCATGAGGAATTCCTTGGGGCTTTGGTGGAACTGGGCCAAATGAAAACTGAAGTCTATTATACCAAGCAGCATGGTTTACAATTCCAAACAGATTATTACCAGACCAATGTGATGCACCCAGTGGAGCCTCTTGGCAACACGGCTTATTTTCAAGCATCACTCACAGTTCAGCAGTTGATGCTCACCTATATATAGGATAACGTAGCTGAATCACGTGCTAGAGATTAAGCGAGTCTTTTTCTCTCTCTTTAACTTTAAGACCCTGGAAGCCTTTCCATCAGAAGGGAGAAGTGCTGGAGTAGCTACCTTGGAATTGGGCTAGGGTTCTCTCAACCCAAAATTGTCAGGAGGCAAAAATGAAGCAAAAGCATTTGTTTGAGATCAAAGAATTGCAATTCAGGGTACACAGATTTGGGCAGCAACTCAAATAGTGTCCCTCCAGGGAGCAAAAGCCAGGGGTTTTTAAAGACAAAAAGAGGGGGCGCCTGGGTGGCTCAGTCATTAAGCGTCTGCCTTCAGCTCAGGTCATGATCCCAGAGTCCTGGAATCGAGACCCACATCGGGCTCCTGCCTGGCGGGAAGCCTGCTTCTCCCTCTCCCACTCCTCCTGCTTGTGTTCCCTCTCTCGCTGTGTCTCTCTCTGTCAAATAAATAAATAAAATCTTTAAAAAAAAAAAAAAAAGACCAAAAGAGGGATGCTTGTATAAGTTGTTGACAAAGAATTCTGATTGGTGTTAGCGGAAGAAAACTCCTTGTGGCTAAGCAGAATTGGTTGCTAAGGTTCTCACTACACAAAAGTCTGTTTCTGCAGCAAGTTGCAGGTGTTCTTGCAGAGTCCTTGGAGTATTTGTGTTTTGGCCCTGTTCAAAAGTTCATGGTTCCCCCCAGTGAGAGCGTGTGGAAGGCCCATGTCCTTAGCAGCTTCCTGGCTCCATTTTAACCCCCCTGACATAAGTGACTCCATTTTATTTCACCTTTTCATGGTCTCACTGTTGAAAAGGAGAGCAGGATCAGCCTTTGGGTATCCAACGGTGTTACATTACAGAACACCCCCAGCCCACCCCAGGTACCATGAGCCCTTGAGACACCAGGACAGCTGGGGTTGGTCAGAACCTGTGGCTACCTTCAGCCGGAAAGAGCTGGGACCCAAGAGAAAGAGGGCAGGGCTCATCAGGACAGCCTCCAGCTACGGAAGCCATAAGCTCTGTTACCTCCTTGTCTCCGGCTTTCCCCTCCAACCCTCCAATAGGACAGGAACAGAAGCTTCACCACAGAATGCAGCATGAGGCTCAGAGGAAGTAACACAAGATCAAGAGAGCTCGTCAAAATCTCAGGCTGTCATTGCATCGAGGCAGAGTCCAGGACAGCTGTCCAGATGTTTGCACTCAGATGTCTCCTGACTTGGGGCTCCACGTGCTCTCTCCTCCTGTGGCCACAGCTCCTTTCAGGATTCTGGGAACAGACCCTTATTTCAAAAGGACATTTTTTTTTTTTTAATCCCAACAGGCAGGAGAAATAAAACAAGAGGAAGACCAGCTTCTTTGGAATTAAACTTTGGGTGTGTGGGAGTAAGAGCTCCGGGCTGAGAAAGAAGCCACTTGAATCCAGGCTGCCTTGCCAAGGGGAGACATCTATGGGCTCCCCAGTAAGGCCCAAACCCCTCGGACTGTGGAGTTCTCGGTTCCGAGAATGAGGGTGTTCGCCTCGATCAGAGATTTTCCAACTTTTTTGTCGTACAGCATAGCACTCTTTATTCAAAACAGATTTTTTAAAAAAGAAGCAGTAGAAGGAAGGAAACTGCTTTTGTTGAACTTGGAAAGGAGACAGCTGAAAACTGATGGCCTAAAGGATTGCTGAAGGCCGGGACTGCAAATGCCCAAGGGTACTCCTCTCTTCTGTCCTGCACCCGCCCCCCAACCCTGACAGATGGTATTTTGCCCACCATGCAGCATAGAGCCAACCCCAGTGAATGTTAAAGTTACAAAGTGATAGTCAAACATTGGAACTGTTATTCTGTTTTGGCAGAAGAAAAGAAAGATGAAAATTGATCTGTGCCACGCTTTGTGACAGCTGGTTGTAAATGTGGCCATGAAGGGAAAACCCTTGATAAACAGGAAGAGAAAAATGTGTTGAGGAATTTTGTACCAGGGTGTGTATATCCTGAATTTTCATAGGTGGAAATGAGAACCCTATATATGGCTCTATAGTTGAGATCCTCAGTTTGCTCAAGTTTAGAGAGTTACCAAGGACTCCTCTGGTCTGCAAGATAGGTCTTCGGGATAGGATGCTTGTGGGTCTTCCTTCTACCATTAAAGAGACCTTCATTCCACCTTGACTCATCCCAACAGATCACAAATTCAGAGAACTCCATGGCTGGATGTCAAAGGTCTCTGGCCTCTCAGAATCTCCTTCAGCATGCTGTCAATAGCTTCCGAGGGTCTGGTTTTCCTTAGACACTGGAGAGGGGTACTAGGTAGATCCATTTGGTGCCCCTGATTCACCAGCTGGTGAAACATAAAGGTGGAATTCTAAGCATGCAGATGGCTCAGAACCACTAATATACAAATCTGTAGCGTTCCTGCTATTATCCAAATGTGGAACAAAAAGGTTCTACATATATGCCTCTTGGGAATTGGTCAACCTATCAGCACTGAATGAACTTTGTGGGAGCAAGGTAACATTCACAATATTCACCAAGTGCTCCGTCACATGAATGGACAAATCAGCAGGGATGAGGGGCTGGAGTGAATCCAGGAGACCTTCTGTTTGGCCAAGTTGGTAGATGATGCTATGGGTAGAACTGCACGCCCCTCCCTCCAATTCATATGTTGAAATCCTAACTCCTAGTACCTCAGATGTGACCATATTTGGAAGAGGATCACCACCGTGGATGTACTTAAGACTTGAGATCATACTGGAGTAGGGTGGGCCCCCCATCCAAATGACTGTTGTGCTTATAAAAAGGGGGCATTTGGACCCAGCCACTCCCACAGGAAAAACACCGTGTGAACATGAAGGTGGAGATCAGGGTGATGATCTCTGATCAGGTGACAAGCCAATGAACACCAAAGATCGTCAGCAAATGGCCAGGAGCTAAGGGAAAGGCCTGGAAGAAATCCTTCCCGAAAAGCACCTTTGGAGGGGACGCCTGGATCTCGGACGTCTAGCCTCAGAATTGTAAGACAATATATTTCTGTTGTATAAGCCACCCAGTGAATGGTACTTTGTTGCAGAAGTCCTAGCAAACTAGTACAGATGATGAGGAGGTCTGGGAGCCCCAGGGATGGAGCACAGATGGCAGAGGGAGAACGTTTGGTGGCTTGGGACAGTGCCTATTGACCACTAGGTATGAAAGCATTTCAGTATTTTCCCAATCGGTTTGACGGTACCATTGCACATAAGCTGACCGTCAGGCCTGACTGGAAGATCGTGGGGTGCTCACGGTCTCTCACTTCCTGGGATGTGTACGAAGCTTACAGAGAAGCATCTTTTCTGGAGAGTGAAGGAATGTGCCTGCTTTAATAGGGGGGTTGGAGAAGGTTTTTACTTAGGGCAATTTTAGCTTTGTGAGTAACCAGCCCCATTCTGTATTGTGAACCTACTCCAGCTACTCAGGCGGGCTAGGCGCTAACAGAGGGAGCAGAAGCCCAAGACTCAGCCTCTGATTTTCTGCAACTGACGGTCTACTTGCAAAGACAAGATTATGTCACTTGAAAGAGTTTTTATAAAGCGATGGAAACTTAAGTGCAAAATGATTCATATAAGTTGTTATTTTAAGAATCAGCTTAGGTGACTAACCTTGGATTAAAGATTCCTATCAGTCCTATTTCATGGACAGCCATGAAATGCTCAGGCTCACAGTTCATATCTTCTGTTCATCCTTCCCTGGCTCGAGTTTGCAAGTTGCTCAGAATATTTGGATGTGAGCATCTCTCAAATTGTGGGTTCTTTCTAAAAGAACTGGAACAGGGGCATCTGGGTTGCTCAGTGGGTTAGACATTTGCCTTTGGCTCAGATCATGATCCTGGGGTCCTGGGATGGAGCCCCACATTGGGCTCCCTGCTCAGCAGAGTCTGCTTCTCCCTCTCTCAGCCCCTCCCCCTGCTCGTGCTCTCTCTTCCTCTCTCTCTCAAATAAATAAATAAGATCTTTTTTTAAAAAATTAAAGAACTGGGACAAATCCCTGTGCTTTCCACTTGTGACGTCAATGTTCTTATCACAATTTTTTTTAAGTCTCAATCTGGACAGTTTCAGTTTACATTTTAATTTCGTTTTCTGTGAGCCCTTCCCAGGTGTGAAATGCTAGGGTGATTAGTTTGTGTTCCATTAACTTCTGCTCAAGCCCGTCAAGGTTTCTCGGGTGCTGAGGGCTTGTGGCTGTGGGCCAGACCCATAAATGTTGGCTGTGCGCTGACCCTTTCTAACAAACCGCGATGGGGAGTTCTCCGCGTGCCCAGGAAGGCAGGTCTGACAGAGAGGAAGGGGAGGGAGTGGGCGAGGCTGAACCAGAGGCAGCCACAGGTCTCTCCAGAAGTGGCAGAATTTACCAAGGGACATATGGGGACACGGGGCCTGCCACGGTGCGCTTCTTAGCCCCATTCACACCAGGGTGGAGCACGGGCTCCGTGCTACCTCCTCTGAATGCGAATGTGCATGAACTGGGAGGCCGGGGACACGTTCCCCTCTCTCCGAGTGAACGCTGGACTTGCTGTAATCAGATGTTCCTGGGCTCTGGGCCTGGCACGCAGGAAAGCAGTGACGGATAGAGAGAAATGAGAAGGAGGACGAAGGCACCAGGAAATGGGAGTGACCACGGTTTTTGTTGCTTGTAGCTGGACTCTGATGATTTTTGGAAACCGTTACAACCCGATTTGACTGGTTTCCTGTGGAGCATCAGTTTCTGGGATAAAGGACGTTTTCTTCAAGGTCATGTATCACTTCCCAGGGGAGCCGGGGGTCCGTTTCGGCAATGCCCGTGGTGCCTCGCACAAAGGCTTGCACACATTAGACATTCTAGGGATGTGGATCTGCTACATTTAGAGGAATTCCTAAAGGTCGCGTGTGTGAATTCCATTTTTATAAGTTGGATCACACTTCCAAAGCATATGGGGAGCACATTTAAAGGAATAACCGCCCCGGCTCGTTTTGTCAAATTAGGATCCACTTCCTGACTTAGTTGTTTTATAAGCAGAACTGGGTTTGGGCTGAGCGCATGGAACCTCTGTTCTCCATCTGCGGCATGATGGAGCAGAACTTGGTGACTTTGGAAATCCCTTCCTGTGCTAAAATCTTCAAGCTTTAGAATCTACTTGCAGTTAACATAAACTTTTAGGAATTGAGAGATTTGGCCACCTTTTGTGCTTCGAGAGATAGGGAGAAAAAAAGTGGAGGGATGCTTAAGTTCAGTTGCCTTTCCATGTATTCGTAAGCAAGCCCACGCTGCAGTTACATCCACTGGAAATGTAGCCAAGCCACGCCCACCTCTCCCGCCAGGCAGAACTCTGCTCTGCATTAGATTCATGGCTTGCTTTTTCCTCTGCTTTCTTGGCTGCAAAGAACCAAGCTCTGCTGCTGGATCTGGTGGGAACAACGGAGTGTTTCTCCTCCCTGCAGTGGCTGTCAAAGGTGTCCTGTATCTTAACAGCAAAATCACAGAGTCAATCAAGATCTTGGGTGTGGGGAGAGCGCTCTCACCACAAAAACGAACAAACAAACAAAAAAACCCGGGGGGAAAAAATTAAGAATGTGCTTTTTTGGTTTTGATTTTTAAGATTTTATTTATTAATTTGAGAGAGAGAGAGAGGGAGCATCAGCGCAGTTGGGGGGAAGGGCAGGGGCAGAGAAGAGGGAGAAGCAGGCTTCTCACAGAGCAGGGTGCCCAATGCAGGGCTCCATACCAGGACCCTGGGACCATGACCTGAGCTGAAGGCAGACGCTTACCTGACGGAGTCACCCATGCGCCCCTGTTTTTGTTTTTGATTCTATAACTAGCTATATTTAAATGTGCTCATGGATTATGGTAATTTCCAAGTCCTCTTTTGGGCCAAATATCCTGCAAATCCTTAAGAAGTGAAACAGTATGTTGGTCCCTATCATACCTAGAATATTATCAAGATAGGAAGTCCTTGATAACTGGCACTTGACTCTCCAACTCCCTCATTGAAAAAAACCTAGTGACCTCAATGCTTCGAAATATTGAAATAACACGATTATTACAAATAATTCAAGCAGCTCAGAAAGTCACCACAAATTCCACTCGTCAGGTGCAGTAGTCTGAATGCGGTGGATAGCATTGCAGGCATCTCTATACGAGTGAATCCCGAGATAAGAACTGCAAGAAGGACAAACGGACGTATAGGTGGATGGAAAGAAAATCATACTATATGTGCTTTTCGATTTTAAAATGTGTTTTGAAATATTTTTAAACTTTAGAGGGGTGCCTGGGTGGCTCAGTTGGTTAAGCGTCAGCCTTCAGCTCTGGTCGTGATCCTGGGGTCCCTGGATCGAGCCCCACATTGGGCTCCCTGCTCAGCGGGGAGTCTGCTTCTCCCTCTCCCGCTCCCCCTGCTCATGCTCTGTCTCTCTGTCAAATAAATAAATAAATATTTTTAAAATTTTAGAATAGTTTTAGATGTACAGAAAAGTTGCAAGGGTAATACAGAGGGTTCCCTTATACCCAGCGTCCAGCTGTCCCCACTGTCAATATCTCCCGTGGGTATGTACATTTGCCAAAACTAACGAACCACTACATTATTTCTAACTAAAGTCCACACTTCATTCGAATTTCCTCAGTTTTTACCTGACATACTCTTCTGTCCCGGGATCCCATCCAGCATACGTTACATTAAAACATCCTTTCTCCTTAGGCTCCTCTGGCCTGTGACGGTTTCTCGGAGTTGGCTTATTCTTGATGACCTTGGCCGTTTTGAAGAGTATGGGTCAGGACACTTCCTAGACTGGCCCTCAGCTTGGGTTTGTCTGATGTTTTGCTCACGATTGGGTTCAGGGTTCTTGAAAGGAAGAGGCAAAGGTAAAGTACCGTTCCCCCCCACAGCATATCTGGGGTACATGCTGCCAACTGACCCCCCACTGAGGATGTTAAGCTTGAATGCACACCCTTGTCCCCCTTTCCATGCTTGCACTCTGGATGGAGGTGGCTACGCACAGCCCGTGCTTAAAGGATAGGACATTTTGAGAGGATTAAGAGTACTGGACTGGGGGCGGAGCAAGATGGCGGAGGAGTAGGAGACCTGGATTTCGTCTCCTCTCAGGAATTCAGCTGGATAGGGATCAAACCATTCTGAACACCTACAAACTCAACAGGAGATCGAAGAAAAGAAGAGCAACAACTCTCTCATCAGAAAAGCGACCACTTTCTGGAAGGTAGGACGTGCGGAAAAGTGAATCCGAGGCGATATTCGGGAGGATAGACGGCGGGGGAGGGGCCTCCGGCGGCCGCTTCTGGCAAGGGATAGAGCCGCGGAGCACAAAATCGGAACTTTTAAAAGTCTGCTCCGCTGAGGGACGTCACTCTGGTGGCTAAGCGGGGGGTGGAACCCTCCGGGACAGTGTGGTCTCAGGACCTTCGGGGTCACAGAAAGGCCGGGGGTGCCTGAGTGCGGCAGAGCTCCCAGGTAACGGAGCAGGGAAGCCGGCTGCAGAGGCGGAGCCCAGGTGTGGGCTCTCAGCTTGGGGTTGCCATAAACGGTGATCCGCGGCACAGTCGGGCCACTGCTCCTCCAGCAGGGACCCAACAAGCGGCAGATCCGGCAGACTCGCCTTCCTCCCCCGGGAGGAGCCACGTGGGAGTGCGCCGCAGGGATCTGCTGGGTTTGGAGACTCCACCTGGGGTCAGGTGCCAGAGATAGAAACGCTTGGTCACAGGCCGGGTGAGCATGGAGTGTGGCTGGAGACCGGGGAGACGGGAGTGACTGACTGCTTTTCTCTGGGGGCTCACTGAGAAGCGGGGCCCCGAGTTCTCGGCTCCTCCGCGGAGGAGATCGGGAGGCCGCCATTTTCACTCTCTGCCTCCAAAGCTGTATGGAAAGCTCGCAGGGAACAAAAGCCCCGGAGAGCAAACCCCAGCAGATTACTTAGCTGGGAGGGGGCAAGGGCGGGGCAATTCTGCCTCCAGCAAAGACATTTGGAAACCACGGCAACAGGCCCCTCCCCAGAAGATCAGCGAGAACAGCCAGCCAAGACCAAGTTTACCGATCAATGAGAACGGCAGAACTCCAGCGCTAGGGGACTACTGCACATAGAATCCATGGCTTTTTTACCATGGTTCTTTAGTCTTTCAAAGTTATTTTTTTTTAACTTTCTTTTTCTTTTTTTTAACACTTTCTTTTCTTTTTTTTTTTTTGAATTTTTCTTGTTCCCTTTTTCAACCAACATCTTATCAATCCCTTTTTTAAAAAACATTTTTATTTTTCATTTTTAGAGTCATATTCTATCCCTTCATAGGAGTTATTTTGGCATATATATATAAGTTGTTGTCTCTTTAAAATTATGAGATAGTTTCTTCTAACAGATCAAAATATACCCTAAGTCTCTAGTGTATGGTTTTTTTCTACTCCCCTGCCTGATCACATTCTCTCCCTTTTTTTTTTAAATCCTCTTCTTTCTTTTTTCAAACAACTTCTTATCAATTCCTTTTATAAAATTTCTTATAATTTTCATCTTCACAGTCATATTCCATCCCTTCATCATATCAACCCTTATTTTTGTACATATATAAGTTTTTCTTTCATTAAAATTTTGTGAGGCACTTTCTTCTAACAGACCAAAATACACCCAAAATCTAGTGTGTGGCACTGATCTATGTACCAGCCTGATCATATTTGATCATAACCTTTTTTTGTTTTGTTTTGTTCTGTTTTTGTTTGTTTTTATCTTCATCTTTTTCTTTTTCTTTTTTCTCTCTTTCCCTTTCTTTCCCCCTGCTTCAGGTCTTTTCTGATTTGTTTAAAGTATATTTTCTGGGGACGTTGTTACCCTGTTAGTATTTTGTTCTCTCATTCATCTATTCTCCTTTGGACAAAATGACAAGACAGAAAAAATCACCTCAACAAAAAGAACAAGAGGTAGTACCGACTGCCAGGGACCTACTCAATACGGACATTAGTACGATGTCAGATATAGAGTTCAGAATCATCACTTTAAAGATACTAGCTGGGCTTGAAAAAAGCATGGAAGTTATTAGAGAAACCCTTTCTGGAGAAGTAAAAGAACTAAAATCTAACCAAGTCGAAATCAAAAAGGCTATTAATGAGGTGCAATCAAATATGTGGGCGCTAACTGCTAGGATAAATGAGGCAGAAGAGAGAATCAGTGATACAGAAGACCAAATGATGGAAAATAAAGAAGCTGAGAAAAAGAGAGATAAAACTACTGGATCACGAGGGCAGAATTCGAGAGATAAGTGATACCATAAGACGAAACAACATTAGAATAATTGGGATCCCAGAAGAAGAAGAGAGAGAGGGGGGCAGAAGGTATACTGGAGCAAATTATAGCAGAGAACTTCCCTAATTTGGGGAAGGAAACAGGCATCAAAATCCAGGAAGCACAGAGAACCCCTCTCAAAATCAATAAAAATAGGTCAACACCCCGACATCTAATAGTAAAACTTACGAGTCTCAGAGACAAAGAGAAAATCCTGAAAGCAGCTCAGGAGAAGAGATATGTAACCTACAAGGGTAGAAACATTAGATTGGCAACAGACCTATCCACAGAGACCTGGCAGGCCAGAAAGGACTGGCAGGATATATTCAGAGCACTAAATGAGAAAAATATGCAGCCAAGAATACTATATCCAGCTAGGCTGTCAGTGAAAATAGAAGGAGAGATAAAAAGCTTCCAGGACAAACAAAAACTAAAGGAATTTGCAAACACGAAACCAGCCCTACAAGAAATCTTGAAAGGGGTCCTCTAAGCAAAGAGAGAGCCTAAAAGCAACATATATATATATACAATGTATATATATACAATGGAATATTATGCAGCCATCAAAAGGAATGAGATCTTGCCATTTGCAACGACATGGATGGAACTGGAGGGTATTATGCTGAGTGAAATAAGTCAAACAGAGAAAGACATGTATCATATGACCTCACTGATATGAGGAATTCTTAATCTCAGGAAACAAACTGAGGGTTGCTAGAGTGGGGGGTGGGGTGGGAGGGATGGGGTGACTGGGTAATAGACACTGGGGAGGGTATGTGCTCTGGTAAGTGCTGTGAATTGTGCAAGACTGTTGAATCTCAGATCTGTACCTCTGAAACAAATAATGCAATATATGTTAAGGGAAAAAAAACAAAGAAGAAGATAGCAGGAGGGGAAGACTGAAAGGGGGGAAATCGGAGGGGTAGACGAACCATGAGAGACAATGGACTCTGAAAAACAAACTGAGGGTTCTAGAGGGGAGGGGGGTGGGAGGATGGGTTAGCCTGGTGATGGGTATTGAGGAGGGCACGTTCTGCATGGAGCACTGGGTGTTATGCACAAACAATGAAACATGGATCACTACATCAAAAACTAATGATGTAATGTATGGTGATTAACATAACAATAAAAAATTTAAAAAAAAGAGTACCGGACCTTCGTTAATTATGTGAATTTCTTTGGTAACAGAGAATTCTCTATTCTTATTTATTTATGTACCCACTCATTTGGGTTGGGGACAGACTCAGAGATATTTATTTTATACTTTGGGGTTATAATCCAGTTCTCTGTTATTTATTTTGTTGCTCAAGCTGTTTCAGGTTTGGCCATTTGGAGTTCTTTCAGTTGGCTCTTGACTCACACCCACCATCTTGTTTTTTGAGCACTTGCTTACTTCCTGGCCCCACAAGATGCTCCGGGAGCCTCACCCCTAGGACCAGCCATTTCTCCAATGGCCCAGCCATTTCTCCAATGGTCCTAGGGCCCGCCGTTTCTCCAACGTTTTTCATTATTGAAGAATGGTGTTTAGAATCCACAGTCTGGGTGCTGGGTATGCTCACTGCCACCAGTGTGTGGCACTTCTTTCCTTTTGCTTCTTCTGGACCCTCTTAGCTGATAAAGAAGTATGTGGGTATGCCAACCAGTGTATACACAGGCCTATAAATAGTACTGTATGCATCCATCTTTATGAAGCTAAATGTTCATAGTAAAGTCTCGGAATTCTAATCCACTGTCACACGTTTTATAGATATTGCAACTTTGGAGAAATATAAAGCCAGCCTGATTTTCCCCTCTCTACACAATTCACTTTGCCTAACAATTTTGCTTATCTTTGGAATTCAGTAAATTCACCAGGCCATATACTGGAGTTCATCATTTTCACTGGACTCTGACTCCATGAGACGGACAGATGTGTTCAGAGGACAAGCCTAGGGAGCCACCTAAATGTCATATAAGTGACACACAGTCTGCAGGCTTTTGGGTCTGGCTTATGTCACTTAGCAAAAATACATTTGAGATTCTCAATCCAAGAGATTGAGATTCAATCCCTTGAATGCCTGGATTAGTTTCCTGTGGATACGATAACAAGTTACCACAATCTTAGGGACTGAAGACAATACCGATCAATGAACTCACAGTTTCCAAGGGTCTGGAGTTCAGGCACATCTTGACTAAGTCTCCTGTTCAGAGTCTCACAAGGCCACAATGAACATCTCATCTGCTATCTCCTCTGAGGCTTACGATCCTCTCGGAAGCTCATGGGTTGTTGGTAGAACTCAGTTCCTTGCAGTTAGCTATAGGACTGAGGTCCTTGCCCTGTCAACACTTTGACTTCAGGGCAGTGAAACTGATTTTGGATTCTGACCTCCAGAACCGTAAGAGAATAAAGTGGTGTGTTTTAAGTCACTAAGTTTGGGGTAATTTGTTACAGCAGTAATGAAAAATGAATACGTTGCACATTAGAAGTGAAGTAAACGTTCATAGGTTATGTTAAAATGGAATAGGGATTCTCAAACTCTTTAATTGACAACTCTTGGTAAGAAAAACATTTTATATCAATATCCAGTATGAACAAGCATACACAGTTGTATGCACAGGAATACATAATTGGAAGTTTTGCAAATCATTTATTTTACAAAGTATACTGTGATATTTTTTATAATGTTCTATTCTATTCCATTCTTTCTTTTTAAAAAGAAAATCCTGGTTAGGACCCACTAAATTGATTTCATATAATCTCCTAATGAGTATTCTGAAAAACACTAGAGCTCAGGGAAGAGTCTAGACCCCAAGGTGGATAGATGCGGATATATTTGAGGTGGGATTTAAATTTCAAACTACTTTTTTTAAAGATTTCTTTCTTTTTTTAAAAAAAAGATTTTATTTATTTATTTGAGAGAGAGAGAGGGAGAGGGAGCATGAACAGGTGGAGGGGCAGAGGGAGAAGCAGACTCCCTGCTGAGCAGTGAGCCTGACTCTGGGCTCAATCCCAGGACCCTGGGATCATGACCTGAGCCAAACAAAGGCAGACGCTTAACTGACTGAGCCACCCAGGCGCCCCTAAAGATTTATTTCTTTGAGAGAGAGACAAAGAGAGAGAGTGTGCCGTGAGCCAGGTTAGGGGGGGTGGGGAGGGTGCAGAGAGAAACCTAAGCAGACTCCACACTGAGTGCAGAACCCGACACGGGGCTCAATCTCACAACCCGAGCCAAAACCCAGAGTCAGACGCTCAATGGACTGCGCCAGCCAGGCACCCCTAAATGTCAAACTCTCGACAGCGTATGACAAATACTTCTTAGTTGCTCATAGTTGCGGCACTGCCACCAGGGACCTAAACAAATAACAGGCAGTGCAAAGTTTTTCTCCGAAACTGAATTTTCTACTTCAGTGGTTCTCAATTGAAGGTGATTTTGCAGCCCAGGGTTTGTTAAGCAATATCTGGAAACAGTTTTGCTGTTACAACTGGGACATAGGCTGCTACCGGGACCAGACCAAATGCATAGAGGCTGGAGATACATTCTACAACGCAGAGGACAATCCCTACGACGCTGAATTATCCAGCCCCTAATGTCAACAGTGCCAGGGTGGACAAACCAAGCTCTGACTTCATCTTCTCTTTGTCAGCCGTATCCAGACTGACTGGGTCGGTCTCTCCGGCTTCCCCGGGCTTGTCCTCCCTTACTGTGTCCCGTGGTCCAGAATTAAGCTTTTCCTGCATAGCATAGAACATTCATAGGCTCTTGTGAGTTAGGTTTGTGTTCCAGTCCGTTCCGGCTGCTGTAACAAATATCACAGACTGGGTGGTTTAGAAAGAACAGAAATTTCTTTCTCACAGTTCTGGAGGCTGGAAGTCCAAGATCAGGGTGCTGGCAGGCGCAGGCACGTGGGGGCCCTCCTCTGGGCTGCAGACTTCTCGTGTCCTCCGATGGAGGAAGAGGCTAGCAAGCTCTCTGGGGTCTCTTCTATAAAAGCACTAATCCCGTGCATGAGGGCTTGCCCCTTGGGGATCACATCTCCTAATGACATCACTGTTTTGATTTCAACATAGGACTTGGGGGAGGACACAAACGTTCAGACCACAGCAGCTTCTGATTAGTGACAGCTACCTTTTTCAAAGTCTGTTAATGGATCTGAGAGCGATAACTGGTGGAGGCATGCAGGAGATCTTCTCGGCATACGGTGTCTCCAGCGTCTGCTCCCAGGGAGCGAACTAACCAGACCTGTGGATTGTTTCAAATTTCCAAAACTACCAAGTACCTCCTCTAGTCATCTGAAATCTACAGCTTTAGGTGATCAGAGTTTACCACAGTCCGATCTGAAGGATGTTTGGCGATCGCAGGTAGCACCGGTCCCTTTGAAAACTGAAATGATGTTGATTTCCACATGATAAAGCTGCTTAGGAGACTTCTTCACACTAAAAGTAATGTTACCGGCGTCCCTGATCCTCTGTGTTCCCTCGCAGGGCACTAGAGAACCGATTAAGGGTAGAAGGAATAGTCAGTAACCAGCTTCTGCTGTTTCTACAAATAACTGGTATAAAAGATACCATATATTTAGGAAATGACATCTAATTAAAGCCAACACAGGACAACTTTCTGAGGGAGGCCCAGGCCACATTCACCGGGCCAGCAGACTGGGGTACGGGTGGGTGGTGGTTCCCTGAGGGAACGGAGTGCGCTTAGTGTCCAAGGGTGGAGTGTGAAAATAATCTAGTTTAGCCCTCATATTTGGTGGTGGTGGTGGGGGGTGTGTTTGGAAAAGAAAAGTCACATGTACTGTTAATTCCAGAATGAATGGTTTTGTGGTTTGGGTATTATTATCTCTTCTAGTTTCACAGGAACATGAAAGCACCTATAAATAAACTCCAGGAAGTGAAAGATACATTACATCTTTGTAGGTTTTCAACATAATAATTAGAATTCCTGCCTCCTGAAACTAAGACAACTTGACAGTGGAAAGCACTCTGATCTTAATTTCTGTGTTGCAATGTGTAGTCCCTCCCCAAGCCCAGGGGTTAGGGGTTTGGTTGGAGTAGTGGTGACAGGAGGTTTTAGCAAAACCAAACTCAGGAGCTTGAAGAGTGAAGGAGGGTTGTCTGAGTGAAGGAGGGTTGTCTGAGAGAGAAAGGTTCCAGAACGGCAACGTTCCAAGCAGAGCAAACCCTTGCAAGTGAAAAACATTCTTGACTAACCAGTCGGCTCCTTCTGGATTTGTATGTAGCTCCCTCTGGAGCAAGGGCACATAAATTAAAAAAAGAAAAAAAGAAAAAAGGCTTGATTTCATTAAATGCTGACCTTGGGTTTGGCACTGTGTTAGGCACACCTCATAGATTAGTTCATGTGGTCATCACAGTAATTCAATGAGGTAAATACCATTGGTATTCCCACTTACACAAGAGAAAACTGAGGCTTAGAGAGAGTATTTGGATTAACAAGGGGCCTCGCGGGAATTAGGAATCAGACCATTTGACTCTAGAGGCCGTGCAGTTAATCATTCTGGAACATGCAGTGCATGTGATTCTTTCGAGCACTGCCCAAAGTTTATTTTGCAGTGGGCTCCAAGGGAAGGCAATGGCTGGTTGCAATAATGGACAGTTGAAATGGGAGGGGTCTGTGAGTTGCTTTTTCCTTTTTCCAACCCTATCCATTTCTTAAAAATTGAAATATATTTGACATATATTTGCTATTGTGCAAATTTAAGGTGTACTTATTGACTTCATACATTTACATAATGCAATATGATTGCCAAGGCTGTTAGCACCTGTCTCATCACATAGCATTTGTTTTCTGAGGTGGGATTAACTAAAATCTTGTCTCTTAGCAAGTTCGATTTTTATAATACAACCTTGTTCTCTGCAATCGTTACACTGGTACATTAGATCTCTAGGATTTCTTCTGTTTTCTTTTTTTCTCCACCACCCAAGTGTCCTTCTTCCTATTAATTTATTTAATTTTTAAATTTAAGTAAAGTTGACAAAATGTTACATTAGTTTTGGGTGCACAACCGTGAGTCAACCTCTCTATACATTAAGCTGTGCTCACCCCAAGTGTAGCCGCCGTCTGTCACCATGCAGTGCCGTTACAAGATCATTGACTCTATTCACTATGCTGTGCCTTTTATTTCCATGACTTATTCATTCCATTCTGGAAGCCTGTATCTGCCACTCCCCTTCACCCATTTTGTCCATCCCCCCATGCCTCTCCTCTCTGGCAACCGTTAGCTTGATCTCTGCATTTATAGGTCTGATTCTGCTTTTTGTTTATTCATTTGTTTTGCTTTTTAGTTTCCACATATAAGTGAAGTCATATGGTATCTTTCTTTCTCAGGCTGACTTTTTACTTAGCATAATACCCTGTATGTTCATCCATGTAGTCACATATGGCAAAAAAAAAAAAAAAAAAAAATCTCATCCCTTTTTATGGCTGTGTAATATTCCAGTATGTATGTATCTATATCATCTATATCTATGTCTATACACACACACACACACACACACACACACACACACACACACATACAGTTGGGTTGTTTCCATATCTCAGCTACTATAAATAATGCTGCAATAACAGGGGTGCATATATCTTTACAAATTAGTGTTTCATTCCTTTGGGTAAATACACAGTAGTGGAATTACTGGGTCATATGGTATTACTATTTTTAATTTTTTGAGGAACTGCATATTGTTTTCCATGGTGGCTGCACGAATTTACATTCCAACAGCACACTAGGGTTCCTTTTTTCCCACATCCTTGTCAACACTTGCTATTTCTTGTCCTTTTTATTTTAGCCATTCTGACAAGCGTGAAGTGATATCTCATTGTAGTTTGGATTTGCATTTCCCTGATGATGGGTGATGTTGAGCATCTTTTCATGTGTATGTGGGCCATCTGTATATGTCTTCTTTGGAAAAATGTGTATTTGCGTCCACTGCACATTTTTTAATTGGATTGTTTGGTTTTCCTGGTGTTGAGTTGTATAAGTTCTCTATATATTTTGGGTATTAACCCCTTATTGGATAGATCATTTGCAAACATCTTCTCCCATTTGGTAGGTTGCTTTTTAGTTTTGTTGATGATTTCGTTCACTGTGCAAAAGCACTTTTAATTTTGATGTAGTCCCAATGGTTTATTTTTGCTTTTGCTTCCTTGCCTAAGGAGACATGTCTAGAAAAATGTTGCTATAGTCAATGCTAAAGAAATTACCACCTGTGCTCTCTTCTAGGATTTTTATGGTTTTAGGTTTCACATTTAGGTCTTTAATCCATTTTGAGTTTATTTTTGTGTGTGGTGTTCGAAAGTGGTAGAGTTGCATTCTTTTGCACATAGCTGTCCAGGTTTTTCCAGCACCATTGACTGAAGAGACTATGTTTTCCCCATTGTATATTCTTGACTCCTTTGTCATAGATTAATTGACCATGGGTTTATTTCTGGGCTCTATTCTGTTTCATTGATCTATGTGTCTTTTTTTGTGCCAGTACCATACTATTTTGATTACTTCAGCTTTGTAGTGTATCTTGATATCTCAAATTGTGATACCTCCAATTTTGTTTTTTTTCCTCAAGATTGCTTTGGCTATTTGGATTCTGTACAAATTTAGTATTATTTGTTCTAGTTCTGTAAAAGATTCTGTTGGTACTTTGATAGGGATATCACTGAATTTATAGATTGCTTTGAGCAGTATGGACATCTTAATGACATAAATTCTTCCAATCCATGAACATGGACTATCTTTCCATTTGTTTGTGTTGTCTTCAATTTCTTTCGTCAGTGTTTTATAGTTTTCAGAGTACAGCTCTTTCACTTCCTTGGTTTAATCCTAGGTATTTTATTGTTTTTGGTGCAATTGTAAATGGAATTATTTTCTTAATTTATCTTCCTGCTACTTCATCATTAATGTATAGAAATGCCACTGATTTCTGGGTACTAATTTTGTACGGGACTTATTTTTCTACTAGTTTCAAGTTTGTATCATTAAACATCTCTCCTATTCCCTCACCATTCAGCCCGTTATAACCACCACTCTACTCTCTGTATTCATGAGTTCAGCTTTTTTAGATTCCATATATAAGTAATGTCATACAGAATTCTCTGACTTATCACACTTAACATAATGTCAATGTCCATCCATATTGTCACAAATGGCAGGATTTCCTTTTTCTCCTGGCTGCAAATATTTCACTATATATTATATATATCTTATCCATTCTTCCTTTTATGGGCACTTAAGTTGTTTCCATATATTGGCTGTGGTGCGTAATACTGCAATAAACATGGTAGTGCATATGTTTCTTAAATATCCTGTTTTCATTTCATTTCCTTTACATATATACCCAGAAGCAGAATTGCTAGATCATATGATAGGTTTGTTTTTAATGTTTTGAGGAACCTCCATACTGTTTTTTGTAGTGGTGGGGCAATTGTATATTCCCACCAACAGTGCACAGGTTTCCTTTTTCTCTACATCCTCAGCAACACTTGTTATCTTCTGTCTTCTTGATGATGGCCATTTTAACAAGTGTAAGGTGAGATCGCATTGTGGTTTTGATTTACATTTCCCTAATGATTAGTAATGTGGAGCATCTTTTCATGTTGGTCATTTGGATGTCTTCTTTAGAAAAATGTCTATTTAGTTCCAATGCCCATTTTTAAATCATTTTTTTTATTGAGTTGTGAGTTCTTTATATATTTTGAATATTAGCCCCTTGTCTGATATACGGTTTGCAAATATTTCACTCTGTAGGTTGCCTTTTTCATTTTGTTGATTGCTTCTTTTGCTATGGAGAAGCTTTTAAGTTTCATGTAGTCCTACTTGTTGATTTTTACCTTTGTTGTTTGTGCTTTTGGTATCATATCCAAAAAATCATTGCCAGTAAATGTCAAGGAGCTTCATCCCTGTGTCTTCTAGGAATTTTATGGTATCAGGTCATATGTTTAAGTCTATGATCCACTTCAAGTTAATATTTTTTAAGTTTTTGTGTAAATTCCAGTTATTTAACATGCAGTGTAATATTAGTTTCAGGTGTACAATATAGTGATTCAACACTTCCATACGGTCCTGGATGCTCATCACAAGTGCACTGCTTAATCCCATCACCTATTTCATCCATCCCCCCCACCGACCTCTCCCCTGGTAGCCATCAGTTTGTTCGCTATAGTTAAGAGTCTGTTTCTTGTCTTGCCTTGCTCTCTTTTTTTCCCCTTTGCTCATTTGTTTTGTTTCTTAAGTTCCACATATGAGTGAAATCATATGGTATTGTCTTTCTCTAACTTATTTCGCTTAGCATAATACACTCTAGATGCATCCACATCATTGCAAATGGCAAGATTTCATTCTCTTTGATGGCTGAGTAATATTCCATTGTATATATATACACCACATCTTCTTTATCTATTCATCTGTTGATGGATACTTGGGCTGTTTCTATAATTTGGCTATTGTAGATAATGCTTCTATAAACAATGGGTTGCATATATCCCTTTGAATTAGTATTTTTGTATTCTTTGAGTAGTGCAATTGCTGGATCATAAGGTAGTTCTATTTTTCAAAATTTTTGAGGAAATTCCATACTGTTTTCCAGAGTCACTTCAAGTTGATTTTTGTGAGTGGTGTAAGCTACAGGTCCAATTTCATTTTTCTGCATGCATTTATCCAGTTTTCCCAGCACCATTTGTTGAAAAGACAATCCTATCCCCATTAGGGGTTCTTGGCTCCTAGTCAAATATCAGTTGACTACATATGTAGGGGTTTAATTCTGAGCTCTCTATGCTGTTCCATTGGTCCATGTGTCTATTTTTATGCCAGTGCCATACTGTTTTAATTATTATAGCTTTGTAGTATAGTTTGAAACCTGAAAGTGTAATACCTCTGGCTTTGTTTTCTTTCTCATGATCGTTTTGGATATGTGGGGTCTTTTGTAGTTCTATACAAATTTTAGGATTTTTTTTGTCTTTCTGTGAAAAATGCCATTGGAATTTCGCCAGGGATTGTGTTGAATCTATAGATGGCTTTGGGTGGGATGATGTCAGCATCATGGCAACATGAGTTATTCCTTTTTCCTTTCACCTTTTATTTGCAACTGATTGGTCATTCATAATGAAACAAAAGTGCCTCTGCACTTTACACCAGAGCACACAGATTTCTACCAACTGTGATTCAGAAAGTAGAAGCACTGAAACCTGAAGGGTACTGTGGATTTAAGGGAGTCAGTGAGTCTGCCCCATCCTCACTTGACACAATAAGGGGGGTGGGGGGGCGGGAAGCAAAAAATGGAGAGTACCAAACAGCGCAGACATGCAAGGGACATAAAAAATGTGTGGCGGTCCAGCCAGCCTGATGGAGAAGCAGGCACGCCATCGGAGCAGAACAGAGATGAGTTTGGAGACAGAGGAGAAGGAGGATCTCAAGGAGTCAGTCCGATTCCCCAGGGTGACACTGCAGTGCCCTTGGATTTTGCCAGCAGCAACAACAGTGACCTCCCACACAAAGGAAGTAGAAAGCAAAACAGGTGTGGCTGACTGACCACCTGGCTGAGTAGGTCACAGATGGAGGAACCTCTTTCTTTCCAGCAGTGTAGATTTCTGAAGATGGACCTCCATTACTGGGGGGTAAGGAGAAGAGTGAAAAGGGAAAGACACAAACAAGATTAACCAAGACTTTGAAGGAGGGAGTTACCCATTGCCTGCTTCAAGGTTTCAGCAGAAGGTCTACCCATAAAACTCTGGCAGTACCCCCCACTGGAGGATCCCCCTTTCAGGCAATGGGCACCCACAAAGCCCCAGAGGCTAAGTCCACACCGTTCCCTACCCCACCCCCTCCACCACTTTTCTCTCTACCAGCTTTTTTTAAATGTGCCCTCCTCAGTGCAGCCCCAGAGCCAGTCAGGTAAAGAGATACCAAAAACTTGAGATATACTGCCACCTCGTGGAAAACAAGAGTTTCGAGCTGCTAGTCTGTTGAATCGGAATGTCAAAGTGAACTAAGATGAGTGTGTGCTATATCAGAGGCAACAGCAGAGGCACATTTCATCAAACACTATGAAAAATCATGGTAGTATGGTATAACAAAAAGAAAATGATAATTCTCCAGCAGCCAAACCCAAAGACATAGAATAGTGTAATCTAACTGTTAAAGAATTCAAAATAGCAGTTATGAAGAGATCCAACAACTCACAAGAAAATGCAGAAAGGCAATTAAATAAACTCAGGATTACAAGCAATGAGTTCTTCGGTGGAGTTCTGCACCAAAGAAACTGAAAATTTAAAAAGAACCAGACAGAAATTCTGGAGCTGAAGAATTCAATGAATCCAGTGAAGAATGCATTACAGCTTAAGAAATAGGGCAGATCAGACTGAAGAAAGAATTAGTGATCTGGAGGATAAGAATTTAGAAACAATTCAGTTAGAAGAGGAGAGAGAACTAAGAGTTTAAAAAAGTGAAGACACCCTATGAGAGCTATTAGATATGATAAGAAATACAAATAAAACAACAACTGGTCTACGAGATGGAGAAGAGAGGGAAAAGGAAGCAGAGGGTATATTTAGAGAAATAATAGCGGAGAACTTCCCAACCCTGGGGAAGGAACTGGACATACAAGTTCAGGAACCTAATAGAACACCTTATATCAATGCAAAAAAGACCTTCTCCATTACAATGAAATGGTCAAAAATCAATGATAGAAAATCATAAAGGCAGCAAGAGGTAAAAAGAAAACAACCTACAAAGAAACCCCCCCATTAGACTGTCAGCAGATTTCTCAGCAGAAATGCTACAATCCAGGAGAGAACAGAATGACATTCAAAATGTGCTGAAAAATAAAAATTGCCAGCCAAGAATACTTTTATGGCAAAGTTATCCTTCAGACATGAAGGAGAAATAAAGGTTTTCCCAGATAAAAACTGAGGGAGTTCACCACCACTAGACCTGCCTTGCAAGAAATGCTCAAAGATGTTCCTCAAGCTGAAATGAAAAGATGCTAATTACTTATATAAAATAAATGAAAGTGCACAATACTCTAGCAAAGGTGAAAATAAACAGTAGGGTAGTATGGGTAATGGGACTTTGAGTAGTTTGGACATTTTAACTATATTAATTCTTCCAATCCATGAACACAAAATGTCTTTCCATTTGTTTGAGTCTTCTTTGATTTCTTTCAACAAAGTCCTATGGTTTTCATTGTATAGATTTTTCACTTCCTTAGTTAAATTTATTCTTACGTATTTTGTTGGTTTGGAGTGAATGGGATATTTTTCTTTGTTTGCTTTTCCAAACATTTTAATCCAACTGATTTCTATGTTGATCTTATATCCTTCAACCTTACTAAATTTGTTGATTAGTACCAGTAGTTTTTTCGTTGAGTCTTTGGGATTTTCTCTATGGAAAATCGTATCATCTGCAAATAGTATCAATTTATCAATAATACCAATTTTACTTCTTCCTTTTTAATTTGGATGCCTTTTATTTATTTATTTATTTATTTATTTAGTCTCGCCTGATTACCCTTGCCTATGCCTAATTACCCTGTCTAGGACTTCTGGTACTATGTTGAATAAGAATGGTGAGAGTGGGCATCATTGTCTATTTCTCGATCTTGGGGAACAGCTTTCAACTTTTCTCCATTGAGTATAATGTTAGCTGTGAGGTTGTCATACATGGCCTTTATGTATGTTACTTCTATACCCAATCTATTGAGGGTTTTTATAATGAAAGAATATTGTATTTTGTCAAATGCTTTTTCCGCATCTATTGAGATGAGCATGTGATTTTTATCTTTCATTCTATTAATGTGGTGTAAAACACTTACTGATTTGTGTATGTTGAACCCTCCTCACATCCTACAGACAAATCCCACTCGATCATGATGCATAATATTCCTGAATTAAGTTTGTTTATATTTTGTTGAGAATTTTTGCATCTACATTCATCAGGGATACTGATCTATAGTTTGTATAGTTCTCTTTTCCTGTAGTGTCCTTATCTGACTTTGGTATCAGGGTAAGGCTGGCTTTGCCTAACGGGTTTGTAAGTGTTCCCTCCTCTTCAGTTTTTTGGAAGATTTTTGAGAATGACTGGCATTCATCCTTCTTTAAATGTTTGCTGTTATTCACCAGGAAAGCCGTCTAGTCCTCTGTGTTGGAAAGTTTTTGATTACTGATTCCATCTCTTTTACTTACTGGTCTGTTCATACTTTGTTTCTTCCTGACTCAGTGTTGTGTGTTTCTAGGAATTTATCTAGGTTGTTTAATTTGTTGGCATATAATTGTTTATAGTAGTCTCTTATGGTTCTGTATGTTTTTGCAGTATGAGTTGTAATGTGCCCTCTTTTGTTTCTGATTTGAGTGTTCTATGTTTTTCCTTGGTTAGTCTAACTAAAAGTTTGGACATTTTTATCTTTTCAAAAAGCCAACTCAGTTTTGTTGGTCTTCTCTATTGTTTCTCTTTTCTCTATTTCACTTATTTCTTCTCTGGTCTTTTTAAAAAAGATTTTATTTATTTACTTGAGAGAGAGAGAGGGCATGGTGGGGTGGGGAGGGTCAGGGGGAGAGGGAGAAGCAGACTCCCCACTGAGCAGGGAGCCTGACTCTGGGCTCAATCCCAGGACCTCGAATGATGACCTGAGCCGCAGGCAGTCACTTAACCAACTGAGCCACCCAGTCGCCCCTTCTCTGGTCTTTATTATTTCCTTTTTTCTACTAATTTTGGGCTTAATTATTCTTTTTCTAGTTCCTTGAGATGTAAATTAGGTTGTTTGAAATCTTTCTAATTTTTTAATGGATGCATTTAACACTGTGAACTTCCTTCTTAGAACTGCTTTGCCAGCATCCCATAAATTTTGGTATGTTGTGTTTCCATTTCCATTTGTTTTAAGACATTTCTTCTTTGACCCACGAGTTGTTCAGAAGCGTGTTTAGTTTACACATATTTGTAGATTCTCCAGCTTTCCTCTTGTTATTTACTAGTGTCTAGTTTCATATCATTGTGGTTGGAAAAGATAGCTAGTATGATTTCAGTCTTCTTAAATTTGGTACAACTTGTCTTTTGCCTTATCATATGATCTATTATGATGAATGTTCCACGTGCACTTGAGAAGAATGTGTATTCTGCTGCCAATATTGGATAGAATGTTCTACACAGGACTGTTAGGCCCATTTGGTCTAAAGTATGATTCAATTCCAATGTTTCCTTGTTGATTTTCTATCTGAATGAATAATTTATCAACAATTTATCATTGCTGAAAGTAGGGTATTGAAGTTCCCAACTCTTATTATATTGTTGTCTATTTCTCCCTTCAGATCTATTAGTATTTGCTTGATAGATTTAGGTGCACCAATGTTGTGTGAGTACATATTTATGATTGTTAGATCTTCTTGGCTTAACCGACTGAGCCACCCAGGCATCCCTATTATTTCTTTAAATAAACATTTTGTCTCCTTCTCCCTCTCTTCTTCTAGCATTCCAATTATTCTCATATTTGTCCTTTTGACGGAGTCCCATAGATCACTCAGGCTTTGCTCTTTTTTATTCCTTTTTTCTTTGTTCACTTCTGAATTATTTCTAAATCCCTGTCCTCTAACTCACTAATTCTAGCTTCCATTTGCATGACTCTGCTGCAGATGCTACTCTATTCTTCGTCTCACTCATTGAATTCTCCAGCTCCAGACTCTGATTCTTTCCTATAATTTCTATCTCTTTGGTGAAGAGTTCATTTTAGTTGTTCAGTTGTTTAGCTGTTTTTTTCCCTATTATCATTGAACTGAGTTTTCTTGTAGTTCACTGAATTTCTTCAAAATAACTATCCTGAATTCTTTCTTTACCAGTCAAATCACAGTATTCTGCAGCTATGCACTGAGCTGTTGGGAAATTATTTATATCTTCTTGGGTTGACATATTTTCTTGATTTTTCATGTTCCTTATATTTTTGCATTGCTGTTTTCCCACTTGAAACCCACACCTCCTTAAATCTTTATTGATTGCTTCAGATTGGGTAGTGATCATTGGAGTTGCTATAACTGGGGTTTCCTCAGCTTTTTTTTTTTTTTTAGGTTTTATTTAAATTCAAATAAGTTAACATATAGTGTATTATTAGTTTCAGGAGGGGTTTCCTCAGCTTTTGAATGGGTTGACCTGGCTCCACTGTCCTTGCTCCCTCTTGTGGCAGAATTCTTAAGCTTTTACATCTTTTCTTAGGCTTATAACAAGCCTCTCTTTCGTTTTCCAGAAGATGACTTTACAGTTCCAGTTTGTGGTATCGCCCTTGCCCACAGATCCATTTTTTCTGAGAGCACTGCGAATACTGGACCTGCTCTCACCAACCCTGACTTGAAAGCACTAACAAGGATCGGGCCACAGAGTGGGGGTGGGGTGGGGAGGTTAAGCGGGATGCTCCAAAAGGTTGTGGACCAACTTCCTGGTGAAGTCCCAAAGCAGTCAGTAGGAACCATGTTCCTTCAATGCCCTTTGATATTCTTACCTGTTTCCTTCCCTTTCTCCTCCCTCCCCCCACTCATGGATGTCCTGCCTCTGGGTGCTACTGGAGGGAAACGCGCGCCATGACCCGCAAAACTGGGGTAGTCGGGCACTTACAGCTTTCTGTCTTCTCCACAGGAAAGGCTGCCAACACTTGACAGCTTAGCCCCATGTGGGCTCTGGTGGAGCTTCTCCCTCTCCGCTGTGTCCAAACTCATCCTTCCTGTTCCAAAGGTGTGCTGGAATTTCCCCACAAGCAGGCTGGATTTCTACAAATTCTTTCTTGCCTGTGTGTATCTGAATAGGCCAGCACACTCCAGGTTTTTTCCCTTGCTGGGGCAAACAGGGGTCCACAGGACTACCTTGGATCCACAGCCTTTACCAGGTGTTTGTCCATCTTTGGAAGCATAGGTAGGTTGAGAGTCATCTCTTGGTGTAGGGTGCTGGGTCCAATAGCACCCAGCGAGGCACTTATGTTCATGCACAATTCTCTAATTGTTTAAAAAAAGGGTTGGTGGCGGTGGCGGCAGAGGTGGCGGGGAGAGAACAAGGAGGGACATCCCACCCCCTCCATGATGCTGACATCTCTCCCCATTCATTTTTAGGGAGCAACCTATCAAAGGTAATTCTGACACAGAAATTCTGTGATCGGGCATGGGTGGGAGCCTGATAGGTACCCTCACCTCTTCTTCACCTGCAATAATCAATTTCTCTCTCTTCAATTTGATATCTCCCCCTCTCTCTCCACACCCCTCCCCCTAGTATATTTTAACATCTGGGTTTGGAGTTGCATTGAGTGAGCTGTGCTGTCAGCAGCTGGAAAGCCAGCAGCCGGGTCCTAATGAAATCCGACAATCTCCCAAAACAGTTGTGATTTTCGCTGGTTGAGTCATGACAGTTATTACTTTTGGTGCTCTGAAAGACTCTTTTGGTCAGACGTCAATGAGCTGTGGAGGAGTGGTGGACAGGGACTCTTTTCTTTGCCAACTGGTTGTTTGATATGAGGAACCTGGAATGAATGGGAGGCAGCTGTAGATTGAAGTTTAAAAGACTCTCGTTGTGCCCCTGGAGGAAGGGTTTCCTTTTTGGGAGCCAACGAGACCTCTATATCCATAGATCCTAGAGTTGTGAGAAGAGGAAGCAGAAATTCCCCTGGTGGGTCACTGGGAGTGCTATGCTTACTTCCACCCCTTGGTACCTGGACCCATGTGGTATACCTATTGAGAGCAGAGTACCGTATAATGATTGTTGATTTAGAGTATATGTTACATCCTGGAGAATGTCGTCCCATCTTTGCAGGATTATCTCCAACCTGTTGCCTCCTGTGTGCCTTTGAAAAAAGCTGCTCCATCATTCTATCAGTCCAGTGGCTTCTGAGTTTGGTAGCAAATGACAGGATCAGTCCGTCTCATTGTTCTGTGCTTAACTGCTGTGCCTCCTTTGCTGTAAAGTGGATTCTTGGGTCCTTTACCATGGTACGTAGGATCCTATGTAGTGGACCAATCAAACCCTTTGTAAGTCCTTGGATAGTGATGTTGGTGGAGGCCATGGGGCCGGGAAAGGTAAACTCATAGCCAGAATGTGTGTCAATTCTAGTCAGGATTAATTCACTCCCTTTTCTAAGATGGAAGGGCTCCAACATTACCTGCCACCAAGTGTCTGCCTGGTTTCCACAAAGGAAGGTGCTGTTATCAGGGGCTCAGTGTTGGTCTGTTACTGGCAGGTAGAAAATTTGACACAAACGGTAGCTAAATCAGCCTTGGTGAGAAAGAGCCCACACTGTTGGACCCATGTGTAACCTCCACCCTTCCACTACTCTGTTCAAGCTCCCATTGTACCAACAACTGTAGTGGCCAGGAACAGAGGCACACCAACACTTCACTGAGTCAATCTGTTTGGTAGTACAGTGTCTCTTCTGTGACAGATGATCTCTGATGGCTAACAGGATTCAACAATCTTCGTGTTTTCATGCTCATTCCTAAGGAGCTATTCACACGCCTTTTCCCCAAACGTCCTCATCCCTCATCTTCCAAGCTTTCTCTTTCCAGGCCTTTGGCTAATCAGCCAAACCATCAGCTACTGCCGGTGAATCCTGGGCCACTTTTCACATAGTGGATGTCCATGTATACAACCCAAAGCTTTGAGCATGGGAAGGATTTCTCCTCACCATTATCTTTCCCTGGAGCTGAAGGAGAGGCACTGGTCAATAGTGGAAAATGAAATTGGGGCCAGGATTTGTGCAGCTTATCTGTGCCCTCTGGCCCCATCCTTTCCCATGTACCACTTGCATCTTCCTACACATTGTTGCTGGGTCCACCTAACCAGACTTCTGCGAGTCTGGCGGATCCTAGCTCAATTCTGGATGTATGATCACATCCCAGATCAGATGCTTATCTCAACCAGGGCCCAACAGCACCCAAGGAACTGTGTTTCAAATGATGTGTAATTTTCCAATGCAGGGGGCAAGGTATGGTTGCAGACTCACAGGAAGTTTATGTTGTAATTCTCCAACTGGGTCATGTCACCGACACCACATGGCATCTTTTTCCATCGCTGACACCTCCTCTATCATTGGGTCTGTCAGGCAATGTGGTCCAAGAGGAAAGATCACTTGCATTGCAACCTATGGCAGATCCCTCTTCTGTTCTAGGCTCACTCAAAGCTAGAAGTTATTTGTGTAAATTTGCTGGAACAGTGTTTCCAATATGAAATATGCTGCCTCCAGAGTCTGAAGAGGCCTACCAACCACTGTGCTTGCCTCAGAGTGGGGGAGTTGTTAGATACGTCATCCTCCAAGATGCATTTGTAGGGAACAGACTAGACAATTCAGGCGGTATGCAGTGGAGACCACCATTCTTGCCCCATTGAGGTCTTTCTCTTCTAGATCTTTCTCTTCTACCCAAGTATTAATATTTCTATTTCCTATCATGGCTGAGAGTATGGAGGCAATTTCAAAGCTTCCACTTAGTCTTCCTTTCTACAGTAGCTCTTACTCCACAGACTAAGAAACCACTAGGAGCATTTTTTCCCCAAACATTGTGTCGATGCCAGTCAGATATATTCAGGGATTGGGAAAATGACCCCTAGGTGGATTTTTGAACCCAGTAGACTAGGAGCTAGACCTGGGCCAGGGCTGAATTTATTACCTAGCTCCTATATGACCCCATTGTAATGGGGGCAAGGGCGCGTGATGTCTGATCCCAAGTTATCACTGTCACCTTGGAAACTGTGCCCAATACTACTCAGAATATTGGGTATTTTTTCCATTTCCCAGGGTATGGTTACCACTAACTTCCTTTGGGGAAGCACACCATAGGCACATGCCATGGTAATCAAGGTCTTTTCCTCCTGGAGATTTGGTATTTCTGTCAGGGAGTGAGCTCTGGGTCTGAGAACCGGCTTAGGATCAGAACCTGGATAAGAGTTCATGGCTTTTTATTGTGCTGGGTGCTCCCGGCCTCCCAATCATTTTTTTTTTTTTCTTTTGGCTATATAGATTGGCCAATGCCCTTACCAAGCTGACCATCTATTTTGTTCCTACTGAAGCTGTGCCCCGCTAACTATCTCTACAGAGAGGTAGATCTGCTCCCTGCAAATCAGGACCTTTGGCTGCCAGCCACCCTGACCTTGCAGTTAAGATAATTTACCCACGTTGCTCCTGATGGTTAAGTGCCCAAACCTGGAATCTATTATTGCAGGATCTCATCATCCTCATTGCTATCAGGGCTCAACTCTGTAACAGCATTTCCCACCATCAGCCCTGGCCTTCAGAAGACAGCCTGTACTGAGCTTCTAAATGATGGCGTTCCTTTAAACAGAACATTCCTTGTTGCTATGGTAAATGGAGAACCTCTGTGTTGTCTTACATTACAGTATATTCAGTCTAATGCACATACCTCCTTGAGCTTCTTGATCCCTTTTTCCCCTTTTCTGCCTTGGAAGTTCTGTGATACTTAGCTGGGCCAAGCTAGGTGGCTAAGGCTCTCTTCAAGTTTCCAAGAACTACCCTAGCCATGTATGGGCACTGTCTCCCTGGGTCTCTGCCAGAGCTAAATCTTTTATCATTGGAAAGTGCTTACATATAAATAAACTCTCTCTCATCCAACTTTATGTTCCTTCCCCCCTTGACCCAGAATGCTCAGGATCCAGGCTCATATGTACTCTCTCGGCTCCTCTGAGTTTATTTGGGCAAAGTTTTACAGCAACTTTGGCAGGCCCAGCACCGGACTGAGCCTTGTGTTGGGTCTTCTGCACCCTAGTTATTGGCTTGCAGGTGAGGCAATCCTGAGGAGGGTACATGTTATCCTGCGAGGTAGAAGTTAATGCATCCTCTTCAAGCAAAGAAGAGGAAGGCAGTGCGTAGAAGCTTAACAGGAAGAAGGGGGCTACCTTCCACAGGTCCATGTCCAAGATTTTCGGGTGCATTAACCCAGATGTCCTCATCCCAAGTTTCAGGTCCTACTTCTTTCCAACCATGTCCCTGACCTTGGCTTAGCAGATATGATGGTGCTGGAATCCAGTCTTCTCTTGAAGACTGCCAATCTTCAAGTCCTGGCCCTGATCCTCAGCATTTTCCATCCTCCAGCTGCAGGAGATGAGAGTCTTTGTATGCTGTCAAGGAGGCTCTGGCTTTCATACACAGCCTTTAATTGGTGATTAATCACCCTCAGCATTTCTCGAATGCACTCACTGCCCCCAACAACCAACATCCAAATCCACACTCTTTGTAATTACTACTTCTCTTGAACTTCTCCGAGGCCTGAGACATTGTCCCTACCAGAGCATTCCCAGTATCCCATGCCAGTTAAGCACCAGTGAAAGTTTCAACAATTACATTGCTCTGGCATGCTGATGGTGATCCATGCTCCATGTGCCACCGGTAACGGGAACCTCCACTGCCAGCCTGCCGGTGGGTGATCCAGCTCCAAAATTTTAGAATCTGCTTCCTGAGACCATTCTTGGCTATTGCTGCCTTAGATGGGCTTCCCTGAAAAAACAGACTGAGATGGAGATTTGCATGCAGGACATCCACTGCGGTATGCCACAAGGATCAAAACCTGCGAGTGTCTGCAGGAAGTACGATGAGGCAGACAAAAAGAATTAAGTAGCAATGCAGTCACAACAAAGGCCTCAGCTGACTGCATGGGTAGCACTGAAGCTGGGACGGCTTTTCAGAGTTGTCCCGCCTTAGGCAAGGGGCCTGGGCTTTTATAACTTGGATGTGGGATGTCTTCGGAGAAGAGTCAGGACTTAGGTGAGTGAGCTCTCTTCAGCTGGTGGATATTCTAATAGCAACTCTGCTGAGTGTGCTCAGCCACCCACTCCACCAGGCGCGGAGGGAATGAGTGCTTCGGCCCTAAAGGATGCACCCGAGAACCTTCTGAGAAGTCCAGTTTCCATCCCCAAATTGCTGCCCTGTTTCCTCCCTCTCACTATAGATAATATTTTTAAAAATATATAGTGTATCCTTCCACTTAAAAATATAAACAATACATGCACACACTACATACACACACACACTCATTCTTTTTCTTAGGTAACTGGTAGCCTATTGTGATGGTTAATTTTATGTGTCAACTTGACTGGGCCACAGGGGTGCCCAGACATATGCTTAAACATTGTGGGTGCTTCTGTGAGGGATTTTGGTTGAAATTAACATTTAAGTCAGTATACTGAGTGAAACAGAACGCTCTCCCCAATGTGGTGGGCCTCACCCAAAGACATGAATCAAATAAAAAGGCTGACCCTCATCCAAGTAAGAGAGAGTTCCTCCTGCCTGTCTTCAAACTGGGACACTGGCTTTTTCTGCCTTCAGAATCAAACTTTTATAATACATTTCTTATGTTATTTAAAAAATATCACCAACACCATGATTTTATTTAAAGAGATTTATTAAAAGCAATTGGCCTATATGATTACAGGGCTGATAAAAGCCCCAAGATCCTCCGAGTGAGTCAGCAATCTGAGATTTAAGAGAGCTGAAGATGAAGTTCCAGTCCAAGTTTGAGGGCCTGAGAACCAGGAGAGCCAAATGGTGTAATTCCAGTCTAAAGGCTGGCAGCCTTGAGACCCAGGATAAGCTGATGTCAGTTTTTCTGAAGGCAGGAAAAAGCTGATATTCCAATTTGAAGACAGTTAGGTAGAAGGAAATCTCTCTTATTTGGATGTGAATCAGCCCTTTTATTCTATTCAGGCCTTCAACTGATTGGACAAGGCCCACCCACATTAGGAAGAACAATCTGCTTTACTCAGCCTATTGATTTAAAGGATGTTAATCTTATTATACAGAAAATTGCCAAATTATAATGGCACAACTTACAAATTTTTGACTTTATGATGGTGCAAAAGCAATATACATTCAGTAGAAACTATACTTCAAATTTTGAATGTTTATCTTTCCCCTGGCTAGTGATAGGCGGTACAATACTCTCTTGTGATGCTGGACAGCAGCAGCGAGCCCCAGCTCCCAGTCAGCCACGCAATCACGAAAGTAAAACAACCAATACACTTAGGACCATTCTACCCATATAACCATTCTGTCTTTCACACTCAGTACAGTATTCAATAAATTACATGAGACATTCAACAGTTTATTATAAAATCACCTTCGTGTGAGCTGATTTCGCCCAACTGTAAGCTAATGTAAACACGCTCAGCACATTTAAGGTAGGGTGAGCTAAGCTTTGATGTTCAGTAGGTTAGGTTTATAAAATGCATTTTTTACTTAGGATATCCTCAATTTATGACTGGTTTATTGAGGAAGATCTATGAATACACAGTCATCCTATTGACTCGATTTCTCTGGAAAACCTCGACTACTAAAATAATACCATACGTAAGTTTTTCCATCTTGCTTTTTTCACTTAACAGTCTATTCTAGGGGTCAATTTGTGGCAATGTACACAGCTATTTCTCATTTGGATTGTTCCATAAGATTCTGTAGTGTGGATGTAACCTAGCTTTCCAACCAATCGCCTTCCAAAGGATATCTGGGCCATTCCAGTCTTCTGCTATTACAACTAATGTGGTAGTTACTACAATTTTACCAATTCCTTACTGGTAGGTATTTAAGGTATCTCCAGTTTACTTTTTGCTTTATAAAAACTGATGCAATAAATACTTTGTATGTAAAGATACCAAGGATGCTGTATAAGTAAAGTCCTGAGAGTGGGTCATGGGTATGTGAGAAATGTGTATTTTTGATTTTTAAAAATTTTCACAAAGTTGGGGTGCCTGGGTGGCTCAGTTGATTGAGCATCCAACTCTTGCTTTCGGCTCAGGTGAGGATCTCATGGGTCGTGAGATCGAGCCCCACGCTGGGGTCCGTGCTCAGCGAGGAATCTGCTTGGGATTCTTTCCCTCTTCCTCTCCCTCCCCACTTTACCCCTCCCTGTGCTCGTGTGCTCTCTCTCCCTCAAAAATAAACTTTAAAAAAATTTTTTTTCACAAAGCTTGGCATATGCTTTTTATTTTTATATATTTTTTTAAAGATTTTATTTATTTATTTGACAGAGAGAGAGACAGCTAGAGAGGGAACACAAGCAGGGGGAATGGGAGAGGGAGAAGCAGGCCTCCCACAGAGCAGGGAGCCCGTGCGGGGCTTGATCCCAGAACTCTGGGATCATAACCTGAGCCGAAGGCAGACGCTTAAAGACTGGGCCACCCAGGTGCCCCAGCTTGGCATATGCTTTTTTTAAAAAAAAGTTAACGATACGTTACATTCCCACCAGCAACATATGACCATTCTCATTCCTCACATCCTCTTCAGCATTGGATATTGTTACCTGTTTTAATTTTTGTTCATATGACGAGTGAAAATAAAATCTAATTGTCCTTTTAACTTGCATTCTCTGACTACTCGTGAAATTAAGCATCTCTACCTATTCCTTGGCTACAGAGATATAGTTTTCCATGACTTGCCTATTTTTGTAATTTGTACAATGTTTTCTTTTTCTTACTAGAATATATTGAGAGACAAAAAACCTTTTAATTATTTCTTGAGGTAAAACCAATAACTGGCCCAGAAGCCTTCCTAATTTTGGCACATCCTAGTCAAACCCAAACTTAATCTTCTCACAATTTTCCCCCGTAAAACAAAGGGAAGAGAAAAAAAAGTAGAAATACTGCCAGGCACTCTGTGTGATACTGTTTACAGCTCCACGGGAGCTGGCACAGTAGGTACTCAAAACACATTTGTCAAATGACCGAAGACCAGGGACCCCCTGAATGCTCCGCTTTGCAGAACTTTTACACATCTCTGAACTGATGGAAATCCTAATAATCACAGACTGGATTTCTGTGGCCTCAACAGAAAGAAGCTCAGAGTTAGATAAATATTATTTAGAAAAAATAAAGTGACTTTTCTTACCTCCCAGAGCCCATGGAGTAAAATTCATAAATGCCACAAATCTAAGGAAATGTGTCAAAGAGAACATTTGGGGAGGACTAGAACCGTAAAACAACAACAACAACAACAACACAACAACAACAACAGAAATACCCACCTTGGTCTAACTGGAAGAGGAACCTCGTTCATGGTTCAGAAGGTAAGACCAAATAAGAAAATGTGGGCCAATAATGGGAAATCAGAATAGGAGATTGTTAAAACTTAAGCAAACACTTTAGCTTTGACTTTGGGATGGAACAGTCAGGTGGAGCCCCACAGGGTTTTGTGTTCAAAAGCAACTAGGTATTTGCCAAAATTATTTTTCATCAACCGAGCAAGAAGGGACCAGATGAAAAACTTACACCTATCTGTGTAAAGTAGGCGTTGTAATTTCTCAATATGGATTTTAGAAAAAGATCTGTCATCTCCCACCTCACATCTGTACACAACACTACCCGATACACTCCTCTTGACTTGTGAAATAACTGAGTTTTAGAATAATTTAGTAAGTTTTTGAATATTAAAAACATGAGTACGAATTAAATAAATCAACATCAACAGCTGTTTAACAGTGATAAAATATACTTTTATTTACTTTGTTGAGTCAGAGGGTCGTAAAAAAATTATTGCTAAAGTAGATATCAGGCAAACAGAAAGGTGCTTTAGAAGTCCAGTTACCTTGGAGTTTATTTAAACTAAGAGGAAAAGGTCATAATGTTTTCATGCAATACATACTTGGTTCTTTAAATAACAATTGTGACAAATAACAAAGAATTATGGAATGCTGCACTTGTGATCCATACAAAACACCAACATTTTGGATTGTACATAACTTAAAGAAATGTCTCAAACACTTTTTGAAATATTGTAGCAGCCAATACATGGAGGCATGCCTTAGGTGGGCACAGAAATGCAGTTTAGAAAAGAAAAAGAAATACCACACTGGAACTACCCAATTTCTTCAAAATCACTGAGCAAGAAAAGCAACATTGAACTTCCATACCGATTTTACACAACTTTTATACAGTACCTTGACTTAAATCCAAGAGCCAAAGTTAAGACTCTCCTCCTCTATTTTTGGTAAACAACTGCATGGTAAACTTAGATGACTCTTCCCCCTGGATTTTACCTGGGAGTGGCCTTTTTAGTTTTTTACTTAAAAGAGGGCAGGTTTGGCACTTTTATACTGATGTCACCAATGTTAATATTTCTTGGGATCTCAGGAAGATTCATATTCTTTACAGCTGATACAGCACGGGCTGGAGCTCCCGCTAAGCCAGCCTGTATACAGAAGCAAATAAAAGAAAAGAAAATGTACAACTCAGGTGTAGCTTGTCCGAAAACACTAAAAACGGAGGACAATGATAAAAGATTTCATATAACAAGCTTAGAGACCAGATGGTAGTCGGAACTGGTATGGGATGGTTACTTTGAAATTCTAATCTATAAAGAGAAAACAGTTGGCACAGTAAAAAATACAGTGAATACATGCAATGATAAGAATGTAAAAATCAGACACAAATTAGCCTGCACTACTTAGATGTCACATCCAATATTCAAATGACAAAAGCTAGATCTTCACCTATATCTTCACTTACTGACTTATGATATAAGCACGAAGCATAGTTTACATTAGTTTCCTTTTAAACATCTCTTGCAACAATCATGATAGATTTGGGGGGTTTTTTTGCTTTTTAAACAGCACTGATTATCAAAATGTGCTGTGAAATAAAAACTGAAAGTAATAGATCATACTTGTTTAGTTTCTTTACGTAGGGCCAAACCCTTAAAACATTTCAAAACAACAAAATTTTTAAATTATTTTAAATTGTGGAGGCTCTTCTAAACTTTTCTAGGGAAGTTCTAAAACACAGTGGGTGGGGGGGGGGGGGGGGGAATCAGGCTTTTAAAGTAAAGCCTCAGTCCAAAGAGAAAAGTTCTGCCTAAAAATTAAACTGCAACAAAAGGATCTTTCCAACCTTCGATGTGTTAGAAAAAATACAATGAATGATTAAAAATACTGTCACATAATGTAGATCCAACAACATTGGTTCAGTTTACAATATGCAAATTTGGAGAAAGAACAGCATAAATGCAAAAGATAGTATTTATATAAATAAATGAATTTTAAAACTTCTAGTAGCATTAGTGTACAATATTTCACTTTCATCTTAGGGATATTTATATTTTGTGAAACAATTTTGAAAGAAAATATGATTAAAAATAAAAGAAAAAGGCATATATATCATCTTTCTCAAATAGCTACAAGAGTCTTCATACTTTTACGGTTTAAGTTAGATTTAGATTTCATCAATTTTTATTCAGGTGATATAATAAAGTCAACAAACACATCTGAATTCAGTGGCATACATCATCTTGACAAAAGCAGACAATTAGGTAACAAAAACAAATCTTCCACTTTGCTTAAATCACATATATGAGACAATGTCTGTGTAATTAGAATTACTAGTTTTAATGTCCCTTTTTGAAAATTTAGGGTTTTTTTTCTTATGTAATCCTACCTCTTTTGTTAATTAAAATAATAATAATAATAATAAAGCTGTTACCTGAGAAAAATCTTGACTGATACAAAATAGGCCAGTGTAAACTATTTGCTGAATAAAGGATACAAACATTGTTAAGCAATGAAATAAAAGCCATGGATTATCAACTCAGAATTGGAAATAATAGAAAAATCAGTAAAATATTATTAATAATAGATATGGTCCACACAGGCAATGACATAAATGAAACACTCCATATCCAATTAAAGAATGAATAGGGCTGGAGTATTCAATTTGTATAATTTAATGGAAGTAAGTTGTTTTTGATTGACCCCTACATTTATACCTACCTGAGGCAATGCAGTTATTTTTATACCCCCCAAAGATGTTGGAGATACGAATAAGTATTGTTTAGGGTAGCATGAATCATATTCAAAAGGGTCTTTAACCTGATTATTTCAAGTTCAACATCTAGCTACCGAAATTTAGAATGGTTTAGGATCAAAGAAAGATCCAGTTTAAAGAGGTTTACCATCTTGTCAAGGCTCTCTTCCTTTTACCCAAAAGTATGTTGTCGGCCAAGGAACAAAAATTATTTTACAAAATTATAGACATCCTGGAGCTAGTATCAGTTTTCCAGATAGAAGGATTTTGTAATTTTTCTAATTAAAAAACCAATTTGCCACGATTTTTACTTGGATGTGTCTTTACAGGGTACAAATGATGAGCAGACTATAAAAAAAGTATAAGATATTTGAATATAAATATTTTAAAAGGCATGAACTATTAGAGGATTTTTATTATTGAGATAGAGAGAGAGAGAAGGTAGATATTTGTGTATGTTCTACTGGATGCTATGATTTTACTTTTATAAATAGTAAAAATAATTTTTTTAGTATTAAATTAAGTGTCATTGTCAAGAAGCCTTCTTTTCCATAATACCCTGTACCATGAACAGCTAAAGTGAACTTGAGTAAAGAAAATGAGAATAAAAGTGCATCCTGTTAAATTTCTTTAGATTAAGTCGTTTCTTTGTGACCAAAGATGATGTCGACTGTTGGCTGCTAATGAGAATACATAAAGTCAATACAGCAATTGATTTAAATAGCATATATGTGCCAAGTTCTTATTACGTAAAACCAAAAGAAGTTTCTAAGTACAACAAACTACAATTCCTCTAAACATAAGCAGCAAGCCATAGACATGCAAAGGATGGCCACTATTCAGAACACGCAAATGAATTAAAAGAATCAAATTATTTCTCAAGCATGTTCAATACTTGTGTGTAGTATGTCATGAATTAAAATGGTAAGAAATAAAAAAATTGTAATGTGTACTTCAATTTTTAACTAAACTAACATTTTAAGAAATCAGATTTTGCAGAATATAAAACATAAAAAAATATAAAAAGAACTGTTGATCAGTAAGTAGGTGCTAAAATGAGTTATATATAAAAACGTAGGGCTTAAAAATAAAAGACTTCTCAGGTAGTCAACACCAGAACTGCTATAAAACAAATTTCATTTTCAGACTTCCATGAAAGTTAAGTCTGCAACATTTTTATGAAAGAATAAAATGTAAAAGAGGTAATTTGCCATTAGGAGACCAGTTTGCCAACAGAGAGGTATAAAATAATTTTCATCTTAGTTAAGATTTTTTTTTCAGTAAGATATATTCAAAGCAACAAGATAACTTTTACTAATTCTTTTTTTTGAACACTAAAATTTACATAAATTAAGCTTGCCTGAGTTGTTAGTATTATGTACAATTTAAAATGTAAAATTAAGATATTTCTGACAGTACAACATAGCTCTTAAAGATTTAAGATTACACAGCTGACACAAAGCAGAAATAAAAAGAATGAAACCCTACTGGAGAAATAACTTGTTTCCATCTATGTTATTATACTCGAGCACCACCATGGCGGGTAAACTGCAGCAACTCCACTAACAAAAATAAATATATGAATCCAAAGCAGTTAAGAGTATGAATTGGATGAAAGAATGAAGTACAGTATATAAAAGAATGGTCATGTTTTCTCTCCCATGAGATTAAATAAATTAACAGAATTAAGAGAAAGAAAACAAAATGAAGTCTGCAAGTATACCAAAATGAGGCCAAACAGATAGAAGACTTATACAGACATACTCTCAGAAATTTCAAGCACTTGAATCACAAAGATAATAATGGATGGATATGATTTGTTTTTGATTTTGTTTTTAAATTGCCAGACCCAAAAATAAACAAAATATGTGCAAGCAAAAGTGAAAAAGCAGCATTACTAAAATATATTTCAAAGAATCGGAAGGCTCCCTTTTCCTTATCATGCAATAAGCAATTAACTTTCTCGAGGGTTTTGAAAAGGAAAGAATCTAGATGTTTATTTAATCTAAGACATATATTAGTATCCTACCATCTTAAAATATTTTCTCAAGCTTGAAATGCAGAGTAAGATGGTAGTGGGAATAATTTGTACATACTAAAACTTTACCCACCCTTCCTGCTGGAAGGTGCTATATGCACATTCATAATTTTGACCTAACAGCAAAGTGAAAGAACATCAACATTAATAAACACAGTATTAAATGGTTTCAGACTCAAAATCATTAACAAAATAATGGCAGCTTTTGAATTCATGTTTTGAGCAAAATAGAAAATTCACTATTTTAATTTATGAATGTAAGGTAGAATAGCTTTTAATCTGGGAATTTGTAATAGGCTTGCTCTTTGCTTTAAAGGCAGTGCTTTAATATTTCAATTCCAAGGTTAGAAATGCTAATGACAACCCTCTAGTGAGTAAGAACTATAACATTTTATAAAAAATTTTATCAAAATTAGAATATTTAAAAATTTAAAAGCCTTCCAAATTATATAATCCATTTAATACAATCTTCAGTTATAGTTTTAATTTCTAGCACAGCATTTGCCTGTGTGAAATAAATATAGCAGACTAATGCCCAATTCATGGACTTAATGTAACTAATTCCAACCATTACAAGTGGAACTCAGGGGTCCTCACCATAATTTTGTAAGTAAGAATAATTTTCAAAGTAAGAAGCAGAACCAATTCACAAGCTGACTTTCCAGCATCATTGTATTAGGGCCACTTTCCTTATTCTCTCTCTGCTCTTTGAAAATAGATATTTGATTTAAAAAAAGAACAAGAAAGCTAACTACTAGTTCTAGTGATGGAAGTTAAAGACCCAGGTGGTTCTTTGCTAGAAAATGACAATTTAACATAAATTAAAGACTAGACCGCAGAAATTGGCAGTGATTTGGATCAGTGGAATAAAGGAAACAATTATGTATTTTCTATTACCGGGATAAAGTAACACAGACCTAAGGACCACAAGTGGTACTCCCAGCTTCATGACAGAGCCTACCATCTTGGGATAAGAATTAAAAAGCCACCTGTATGTTGCCACTTCTCAAACACATCCAGAAAGATACTTTTAGTAGCTAAAAAGCAATGCCAAATTCTCAGTGGCATTTTTCTAATTAGTGAAGTGGGTAATCCAACTTGTTGAATTTACAGAATTTTTTTTCCTCTTTGGGACTCAATAAAGTATTTTCACTTTGAAATTTTTTGTTTGTTTTATTGATTTTATTTATTTATTTATTATGTTATGTTATGTTAGTCACCATACAGTAGTACATCATTAGTTTTTGATGTAATGTTCCATGAATCATTGTTTGCGTCACTTTGAAATTTTTAAATGGAGGCCTATAAGCATTTTCATTTTTCATTTTGGTACAACATTGTACAAAAAAAAAGCTGTTCATCAGCATTTAGATTGAAATTTTTAAATAAAAATTTACACAATTAACTTAGGGTGTAAAAAACGCATAGGAAATGCCAGAGAAAATTTAGTTTTATAAAGCTAGGAGTCTATTAAAAACATTTTCAGTAAGAGGCAATATGCTTTGTAAAAATGTCCAAGGTTAACAATATTTTACTGAGTCTCACTTATTATGGTGTTTGGATGTCAGAAGGTTGTTACCCTGGAAATCCGTTTTATTTTGGTCAAAATATTTAATTCCAATTTTTAGAACTTTTAATTCAATTTTAGAAGATTTGTTATCTTACACTTTTTGTTGGCCACTTTTAATATGCCCTTGTTAGTCAAAACCATAAAAGCAATTCCGTTAAGACTTTGGACCTGAAAACCATTATGTGGGGAAAAAAGCACTACTTAAAAGTCACTATTCTAAGCCTTCATTGTTTCTCATTTTGTATGCAAAACTCTAAAGGTTCAGCTTTTGGTTTTCAAATGCACAGCTTCCAAAACCCAGCAGGGATTTTATGTTAGAATCCTAATTTAGAAAGACAAGAAAAAGAACTGTGAGAGTTAAATTAAGATTAATTCTAACATATGATTTTTGAAATAAACTCTACATTTTTATATACAAAGTAAACCTGCATTTTTACAAATGTAATTTGTCAGTTAAATGACAATGTTTAAAAAAAGAACAAAAAATTTAAACTTTCCTTTTACGATGCAGGCAGACAAAACAGAACAAACATGACATCAATGAAACACTAGTAAAATACACTAAGTCCAATAAAAGATGAAGAAACTACAAGGAGAAACTAGAATGAAAAATAGGCTACAGGGACTACATGGGTTCATTAACACAAAGAATTTTTGAGTCTGGCCTAAGTAATTAATTGCCTTTGACATCATTTTGCTTTCCCTTTGTTAAAGTACAGTTTTCTCAAAGTCAGCAATACCTTGTCTACCTGTCCTGTCTGGGAGATTGAAAGATAAAGGTCTGTAAGAGAGAAGAATGGAAAGAGCTAGAAAGATCAGGATGTTCGGAAAAAAAGAAGACTGACTTTTAAAAAAGTAGTGACTATATTCAGACCCATTTATGCATCTTGAAAATAACATGACATACACAAAAGCTAACAAGTCTCCCCAACCCCACCCCTCTACCTCCACCCCCAGGGAGTCCTTTTACTCCTTGGAAGATTCCTGAGTGCCTCTTACACTTCCCCCAAATCCCACCATCCTCCCACCCAGCTTAAACCCTCCTTTGCCCAGACCCCCATGTCATAGCAAATCAGTTTTCTGTCAAATCAGGACAGATGGACATACATTCAGAGCATATCTTTGTTTGTCCTCTCTTTAAAGATCTGGGAGATCTTTGCTTCTACCTGTCTAGGTTATTAGGAATTAAACTGGTTCACTTGCCATTGTCACTGGAAATATACTATCTTTAAACCAAAATAATAAAGTCTTTGATTTCTGACAAAGTAAAGGCAACTAGATATATCCATGCTATATCTTAAAAGTGGCATCTTAATTACACCCAGACTGATTTTTAAAAGATAAATGCTATTCTAAATACCACTTAATCTTAAAAGTATGATAACCAGGTCTTTTCATCAATCATGATATTCTGGATTTTAATTATTTCTTGACAAGTTTTTGCTTGCATAATAAATTTTAACTAAAATTTAAGGAAGAGTCAGATTAATTAAAGCTTATAGTGTGTTCTCAAATAATTTTGGATTATTCTGTAGTCATATATTTGATACATATATCCAGTTTAAGTAACATGGAAACGGAATCCATATGAGAACTGACATTTCAATGTGTCTGGAATAAAGGTGGTAGTCTTCCAAACAGATTATGAAAATTACTGAAGAATTACACAAAGTCAACATTTTTGGCTTAATTTCTTAAAATATGATCAGGACTAAATGGCTTCATTTTGACTCAAAATCCTACTTTATAACTAAAATATTAGCAGACATCACATATGGAGAAACACTTGATGAAAAACATAATGTTGTGGTCTACTCCCAGACTTAAAACCTATTTTCTAGTAAAGGAGAAAAACTAATTTGTAGCAGGTAACTGCTGACTGTACAAGTTAAAAGATGATCAGCAGATGAAAAATAGCAGTACCTCTTTCACCAGTATTTAAAACCATTTTAAATAGAAATGTTTCTTGAAGAGATTTTCAGTTACAGTATTCTATTTCCATTGAAAATGTAAATTTTGTATTTTACTGCTCTTTCTTTACAGATAAGGAAAAATTGCCTCATTAACAAAGTTATACTGGACAATCAGAAAGCAAATATCCATTATGCAATTATTATAGGTCCTTCATGACTTTTATCAGTATTATAAATAGCAAACCCAGGACAAAAAAAAAAAGAGGACACCAGCAATGAAGTTAAAGAACCTGGAATATGAACATTCCAGATAAAAGGTTAATATATTTTTTACAGATGATTACACAGAAGTCACAAATTACCACATATCCATTCATTTTTGACAGATTATTAATGGATTATGTCACTGTCTCTTGGCATTTAGAATCTATATCCATAGAGTTTTGTAAAGCAAGTTTTAACAGATTACATTAAATTTGAGTTATCACTTAAGACTGTATAGCTCAGAGGTTATAGTAAATCTTTTACCATACTAAATAATATAAGGCAAACCAACTATACTAAATAATATTCTGAGTTCTTTTCCTTGTCCTAAAACAAAACCTTCTGTATTAATCGTTTGTTTTTCCTTTTCAAAAACCAGTATTTTAAAAATTGGCTGTAGAACACATAAAATATAAGTAGTTATTTAAAAGAGTCATAACTATAAGCTCTTCACCATTACAAGCCTCTCCTTTGGGCAACTCATAGGGATGGTAAATTGAGATATAGAGAAATGCAGGGCTATTTTACTTTAAAATAGAACACTGGAAAATGCTTTTATATAAAGCTTTAACTGTTTCTAACCCTCAGATTTTGGATTTATCCATCATCCTGTGTTTCATTCAATTCCAGTGAGCATAGCATTCCATTAAACTGATCCTTTAAAGTGCCAACAAGATAAAAATTATTTAGAACTCACCTGTTGTAAATTAATGCTAGCATATTTTTAATACTTTGCTGCTTTTATAGTAATGATTACTTTAAATCAATCCAACACCTGAGCTTGTACTAATAATTATAAGTCAAATTTATTTTTCTAATCTTAGTTATGACTATAAATACCAAAGGTAACAAGTATAGTGTTGAACGACATGTCAAAACTATTCATCTTTCTAAACTTCTGCCCGAGTAATAAGAAGCCACCAAAACAACGTGAACTTCAGTGGCTCAGCTACAGTGCTTGTTATTGATATTCAGCCTAATACTTGAGGAAAGAGTCATGAAAATTCTAAAGTAGGATTTTATACAATGCTAAAGTGCTGGTTGATCCTCATGCACCTAATAACAGCACAAAGCTAAGCATGTGTAACTAACCAAATCTTTCTCCTATAGAATGCAGAAAAAGCCATGAATGCATGTATCATTGTGTAAAATATGTGACTTAGCCAACTTGTCAGTGACCTCTGGGAAGGATCCAGAATTAAAAGATTAAGGCAACGAATTTCTTTTTTCAGTGTTCACTCAGGCTTGCAAAGCACCAATTATAACTTACAACATTACTTCCTCATGAGAATTCCATTTCCTCTCCTCTCCTTTTTCAGAAATAGTTCTGTGACACTAAATTTATATATCTTTAAAATATCAGGTCTAAGATTTCCTTGATGATTACTAAGGTTTTGTAAAGCAAATACTGATTTCATTATTCAAACATGTAATTTCTTTTTTAAGCTGTTAAGAATCTGAAATTGTGTTTATTACCCAAGGCAGTTAACAACCATGGCTAAAAAAAGAGAACATGAAACTATCAGATAGATAGCCGTCACAAAACACTGAACATACTAAGATATGTATATTCCATTTTTAAAAAACTGAATAAGCTATCAGCTGTACTTAAAGGGTGATACTGAAGGACAAACAGTGAAAGCTACACATCATGCAAATTTATGATCATGCTTACTACCTCCATTAACCAGAGTGCTTTCCATTCTTACCTCAGATTTCTCCAGTTTATTTTGTGCATCAATTTGAGTAACAATCTCATTCATGTTGGTCTCCAATACCATTCCCCCCATCACCATTTCTGCAAGAATATTGTGAACCTAAAGGGAAAAATAATACACGTCCATAAAGAAAATTCACTACAAAAATGTTTCATCATTCCAGCAGCTTTCGTTTCAAACACTGCTGTGACTATTTCATAAGTATGAAGTTTAGAATAAAAATAATTTGGAGGGCTCCTAATCCACGTTTGCTACTACAGTGCAGCCTGAGACAGAGAGCCTCTTCAAATCTTAGTTTAATGGGCTGTAAAACAGGTATTAATAGTGTCTCCTTCCTAGACTGTTGAAAAGATTAAATGAGGTCATCCATGGAAGTGCTCAGAACAAAGTAAATGATCCATAAACACTATCTCTTACTGTAACCAGTTTAATGCTAAAAAAAATTATCTACCATGGCCTTTTATGACAGATTCTTAGCCAATAATTATTAAGTTGTTTTATGCTCAAGGCATTTAATGAAGCTATGTGGCACTGTAACAAGCTCCTGATTGAAATAGAGTAAAATTTCTTTTTATTGTAGGTACTTTAATAATGTTTTTGTCCCAAACACATCCATATATGTAATACTTAGATTTTTTAAATTATCAAATGTACATCTTACAATCACTAAAAATAGCATCTTCCACTGGGGAGAAAAAATATAATCCAGGTGTTTTCTTCATAGGTAGTTACTGAATCAAAAATCAACAACTCAAAGCTGAATTAGGGTATCACAGAATAGCATACTTTGCTATAATTTTTAAAAAAACAATGTGGTGGTATAAAGAATGGAGACTCTGAAATTAGGCATGAATACTGACTCTACCACGCACTGTATGTCCTTCAGCACACACGCACCTGTTACCTTATCTGTAAAATAGAGATAAAAACAGTATAGACACCTCATACGGTCATCAGAAGAACTAAATATTTCATGCAAAGTATGTAGCATAGTACCTAAAAGATACTATAAAGTAATTTTAAGATTTATTTATTTTAGAGAAAGAGTGTGTGAACATGGGGGTAGGAGCAGAGGGAGAGAGAGAATTCCAAGCAGACTCCCTGCTGAGCATAGAGCCAGACACGGGGCTCCATCCCATGACCCTGAGATCATGACCCGAGCCAAAATCAAGAGTTGGCTGCTTAACCAACTGAGACACCCAGGCACCCCAAGTAATTTTATTTTAAACAAAAACTGGTCTTGGTTAAATATGTAATTATATGATTCAGTTTTCATTCCTTTATAAGACTGCACACAAATGTATTCATGATTTTTAAATCCTATCATTTACTAATCTTTCATTTTGGAAAGATGGACATCTCATGTTACAACTCTTGAAGAAAGAATTAATAGAAATTACTTTTCCTAGAAAACAAAACAAAATCAGAAGCCACAACTGTTTTAAAAACTAGTGCTAATAAATAAAAACTAGTGTTAAATATCATCACTCCTAACTGCTATCCCTTTTGTGACTAAACACCACTTATTGAAACGATGTTTTGGTGCTGCACTTACGGTATGTATTTAATTCTCACATTAACCTTTGTTACAGTTGCGAGAATAAACCAGCTTGCTCAAGACACATAAGCAAATATGTAGCAAACGGTTAAATTAAAACCTAAGTCTGAGTGACCCAAGTCCTATTCCTTGCTTTCTTCTGTTAACAATACATGAAATTGGGCGCCTGGGTGGCTCAGTGGGTTAAGCGACTGCCTTCGGCTCAGGTCATGATCCCGGAGTCCCGGGATCGAGTCCCACATTGGGCTCCCTGCTCGGCGGGGAGTCTCCTTCTCTCTCTGACCCTCTCTCCTCTCATGCTCTCTCTCACTCTGTCTCTCAAATAAATAAAATCTTTAAAAAAAAAAAAAAACCAATACATGAAATTGATACAGCAAATTAATTTTTAGACCTAAATCTATGAAGGTTCAATTAAAGGTCAAGAAGGTGATTGGATGATAAAATATAATTACCCTACAACAGCTAACACATATCATGGAGGAAAAGTGTTCAGAAAGAAAGGCCACGGCCAGTGGACGGATTCGTTAAGACTTGTTTTAGCAATGGAACTTCCCCGCTTCTTTTTAAAACAAATTCTCATGAGAAAGCACAATTTGTAATGCTGATAAAAATTCAGCAACTCCACCAACCCCATTTTGCTCAGGCTTATACATTTACTACTGCCTTTCCAGAAGTATCTCAGAAACACATGCAGATTAGTGGAAGACATAGATTTCAGTATTATAGAAATGTCTACCAAGGTTAGAGGTATTAAAATATGAGTAGTCTGCAGATGTGGGTCATATGCAAGAAATTCTAAGGACATATGTCAACTTAATAAGGGCCTGGATGTAAATTTGTCTTCAAAGTAAAAATAACTCCTATGAAAGCAAACTCAGAAATCTTGAGAAGATAAAAAATACAAACGAGAGCCTGTGAGCTAAATCCTTAAGCATAACCTCATTAGAAATATAATAAATGCCTGAAGAATATATTCTAGGTGAGGAGGTACTATACATTATGTAGAAATTCCAGGAGGTAAACAGTATGGGAATGAGAATTACTAATTGGGAGAGGAGTCCAACATTATCAAGGTCATGGTGTTCAAATAAGGTATGGAGGGATCATTTAGAAGCTGTCTAGTGACAGGAAATTTCATGTTCCAAGAACTGGGAGGAATTTTCGGCAGACTTAATAAGAGAAAGAAGATGATAAAAGCTTTGTTTTTAGCTTAGCCCTAACACATATGGCTGACATGTTCTAGTATTTTGTTTTACAAATTTTACCTAAATAACAACTTTTTTTTTTTTTTTTTTAAGAGAGAGAGTACGCAGGAGAGGGGTAGGCAGAGGGAGAGGGAGAGAGAGAATCTCAAGCAGGCTCCATACGCAGCACAGAGCCCAACATGGGGCTGGATCTCACAACCCTGATCATGACCTGAGCTGAAATCAGGAGTCGGATGCTTAACCAACTGAGCCACCCAGGCACCCCTTACCTAAAACAGATTTTAATGGAAATAAAAGGGTGACATTATGTTTGAAATATAACTCATCTACTAAACTGCTTTGATGTCCACCTAACAAAGGTTCAATGAGTTTTTAATCCCCTTTTCTTGAATTTTTATAGGTATTTAAGTGTTTTTTTAAAAAAATAGCAAATACCACATTAGTAATGTATTTTTGCTTGTTTGTTTTTAACTATATATGCCCTATCTACCCAACCACATAGCTTCTTCTAGGTCCCTCTACTCAAAGATAATCACAGTTAATTAGATTTTAAACAGGTTTCCCCCACTATCCAAAAGTTCCCCTTACACCCTTCACTTTTAAAAACTATCCAAAAGTTCCCCGTACACCCTTCACTTTTAAAAAAGACCTATGTTCAGGGCGCCTGGGTGGCTCAGTTGGTTAAGCGACTGCCTTTGGCTCGGGTCATGATCCTGGAGTCCCGGGATCGAGTCCCGCATCGGGCTCCCCGCTCAGCGGGGAGTCTGCTTCTCCCTCTGGCCCTCCCCCCTCTCATGTACACTCTTTTTCACTCTCTCAAACAAACAAATAAAATAAAATAAAAAAATAATAAAAAAATAAAAAAGACCTATGTTCATACCTGCTTTTGCCAACTGAAAGAAATCCAAAAAGAATTTTCACTTCTATGAAAGGGTAATTGCTTCTTTGCTTTAAGCCATTTTGGCTTACAAAATGTTTCAAAGGAACACTCTGCTTTTGGACAGCAAGGGAAACCTGCATAGCCTTCATGAAAACTTCTTATGCATATACTTGTTATGTGTGCATAAATGTGTGTCTAATTTACACAAATGAGATCATGTAACATACACATAAAGTCACAGTTCTGCAAGAGACTTATGGACTGAAAGAGGCTGCAGAAAATAAGGGTGTGAGTTAAGAAAATAATAAAAGATACTGGTGCGAGATCTATGTACAAGAATGATCAACAAAACTTTGTTGGTAAGAGTAAAGAAACAAAAACACAAAACTAAAACGGTGAATCTACACTACTTGTTTTACGTTTTTATTCAAATTCCAGTTAGCATACAGTATATTAGTTTCAGGTATACAGTATAGTGATTCAACACTTACTTAAAACAGCCGGTGCTCATCACAAGTGTACTCCTCAATCCCCATCACCTGTTTCCCCCATCCCCCTATCCACTTCCCCTTTGGTGACCATTGGCTTGTTCTTTATAGGTAAGAGTCTGTTTGGGGCACCTCGCTCAGCATTCAGCAGGGAGTCTGTTTCTCTCCCTCTCTCTCTCCCTCTGCCCCCACCCCAAATAAATAAATCTTTTAAAGAAAAAAGTGTTTCTTAGAATGTACACTATTAATTACCACACACTTAAAAATGAGACATCTACAGTTTCCTCAGTCATACAGATTATTAGATGAAAAATGACTGGGACAGAATAATACCTATAATATGGTCCCACTGAGATTTACAAAAAAAAAAATTACATACACATACACACTTAGATATACCCAGAAAGTTCCTGGAAAGAAACACAAATACTTTTCAGCCATTTACCTACTGAAGGATATCTTGGTTGTCTCCAAGTATGTGCAATTATGAAAAAAGCTGCTATAAACATCTGTGTGCAGGTTTTTTTGTAGACTTGTTTTCAACTCCTTTGGGTAAACACCAAGGAGCATGACTGCTGGCTTGTATAGTAAGAACATGTTTAGTTTTGTCAGAAACTACAATACTGTCTTCCAAAGTTGCTGTACCGTTCTGCATTCCCACCAGCAATGAATCAGAGTTCCTTGCCAGCACTAGATGTTGTCAGTGTTCAGGATCTTCGCCATTCTAATAGGTGTAGAGTGGTATTTCACCGTTGTTTTAATTTTCTGCAAATATTTTTAAAGTATAGTAGTTACCTAAAGAATGGAACTGGAGGACTGAGGAAGAATAGAGATGTGTCTTTCACTTTATAGTTTTTGTTTGTCTAGGTTTTGAAAACTTTTAGCATGAGCATATATTAAAAAAAAAAAAAAAGCTTGGTAAAAATAAAAGAGTGACCATGCAGTAATTCAGAGGAATCGTATTAAAGGCTATAGTTATGCATATACTGAAGTTATTTAAGAGGTAGCACAAAGGTGAATATTTGTTAGTGATAAGACAAGCATGCCACTTTTTTCATGCTTTTTTTTTCTTAAAGATTTTATTTATTTGAGAGAGAGAGAGCACACAAGCGGGAGGGGCAGAGGGAGAGGGAGAAACAGGCTCCCGGCTGAGCATGGAGCACGAGGCAGGACTCGATCCCAGGACCCTGAGATCATGACCTGAGCCGAAGGCAGATACTTAACTGACAGAGCCACCCAAGCGTTCTATTTTTTTTAATGTTTCAAGTTTTTAATTAAGTTCTAGTTGGTTAACATACAGTGTAATACTGGTTTCGAGAGTAGAATTTAGTGGTTCATCACTTACATGTAATACCCAGTGCTCATCACAAGTGCCCTCCTTAATGCCCATCCTCCACCCAGCCTATCCCCCATCCACCTCTCCTCCAGCATCCCTGTTTGTTCTCTATAGTTCAGAGTCTCTTACAGTTTGCCTCCCTCTTTTTCTTTCCCCTATGTCCATCTGTTTTGTTTCTTAAATTTCACACATGGGTGAAATCCTATGGTATTTTTCTTTCTCTGGATGACTTATTTCCCTTAGCATAATACTCTCTAGCTGCATCCACATCGTTGTAAATGGCAAGATTTCATTCTCTTTGATGGCTGAGTAATATTCCACTGTATATATATACCACATCTTCTTTATCCACATGGACACGGGCTCTTTCCGTAGTTCAGCTATTGTTGATAATGCTGCTATAAACACCGGGGTAGACGTGGCCCTTGGAATCAGTATTTTTGTATCCTTTGGGTAAATACCTAGTAGTGCAATTGCTGGGTCATAGGGTAGTTCTTTTTTAACTTTTTGGGGAACCTCCATACTGTTTTCCAGAGTGCTGCACTTTGATGCATTTAAATAGTAAAAATTCTATCTCATATACGTGTCAGTGCAGAACTTGGAGACTTTTGCTTAGTACTACTCTAACTTATTTAAGATTAAATGGTCTCTATATTATTTTATTATTATTTATAAAATATATTGCACACTGTGGGTATCTAATAAATATTATATGCAATTTTTTCTTCAAAATTATTTATCTCAATAATCTCAAAGTTCAAAAGTTAAAGAACAAACCATGTGTGTTTTTTTTTAGCAATTTTCACTACCCCATTAGTAAACCATATTTATTAAATATTTTTTTAAGTTTTTATTTAAATTCCAATTAGTTAACATGCATGTAATATTAGTTTCAGGTGTGCAATATAGTGATTCAGCACTTTCAGACATTACCCGGGGCTTAGCACACGTCTATTAAATACTTATGTAACATGCTTACAGAGAGCCGCATCCTGGTGTGAGTGAAGCAAACATAATCATTGAAGAGGAAAAGGAAGACTAAATCAAACACATTTCACCTTTTAACAATAACAAGCCCTCTATGAGACTGAAGCAAATATAAAAAAGGATAAAGGAAGGAAAGGTCAAATTATACAGATTCCTTTCTACAGTCAGTCACTTGTTTGCAAAAAATAAGTTACTTTGCTATAACTTACGTTAGAAATGAAGTTCTCTGCACCAAGTATTTTTTACTTTGACTATATTAATATCTGACTATAAGGGTGGTCAAGTAAAATATGGCATAGCATTCTGTTTAATGCTTCACCTAAGAATAAAGCTAGTATGTATGTACTGATATGGTTCATCTAAAGACCAATGAAGTTAATAAAGCCAGGCATAGCACACTGTACGAAATAAAAAACTCGCCTGGGTGGCTGAGTCGTTAAGCATCTGGTCGTGATCCCAGTGTCCTGGGATGGAGCCCTGAGTCCCTGAGTCAGGCTCCCTGCTCAGCGGGGAGCCTGCTTCTCCCTCTCCAGCTCCCCCCTGCTTGTGTTCCCTCTCTCGCTGTCTAAAAAATAAATAAAATATTTTAAAACAAACAAACTCGATCACTCACTAAACCAAGAGAACTATGCATATCTTTGAAAATATATAGGAAAAAAGTCTAGAAGCCTACCTAGCGAAATTATTAAAAGAAATTACTTTAGGGAAACAGTGTAGGATGGGGCTGAGTGGGTATAAGGAGGGGGACAAGGTAAGAAGAACTTTAATGTTTAATCATAGTCTTTAGTATTGTTTGACTTCTTTGTTTCTAAAGAAAGATAAGTATTATTATTGTAATTTTAAAATAATAAAATATTTTACTATGGATAACAGTGTAATGTTCTTTAATGGTTTGTATGTCTGTCAGACGGAGACACAGACACAGACAGATATCACATATCCTCCTAAAATAACTATAAACTTCTTGAGGAATGGGATAAGGGCCTATTCTTCATATAACCCTGCAGAGTGTTAAGCACTCAATAAATATTTTGTAAAATGTGTTTTGCAAGGAACACCTCCTTCCCCTCTGCTTGCAGAAAAAGATACCATAAGACATGATTTTTTAAAAAGATTTATTTATTTATCTTAGGGATATATATATATATATATAGAGAGAGAGAGAGAGAGAGAGAGAGTGTGTGTGTGTGTGTGTGTGTGTGTGTGTGTGTGTGAGCGCACGCACAAGCAGGACAGGGAGAGGAAGAGAAATCCCAAGCAGACTCCGCACTGAGTGCAGAGCCCCACACAGGGCTGGATCCCACAACCCTGAGATCCTACCCCAGCCGAAATCAACAGTGAGATGCTCAATCAACGGCACCATCCAGGTGCCCAAGACACCATTTTTAAAAAATATATTTTATTTATTTATTTGACAGAGAGAGAGAGAGAGAGAGAGCGAGAGCAGGAACACAAGCAGGGGGAGTGGGAGAGGGAGAAGCAGGCTTCCTGCTGAGCAGGGAGCCTGACGCAGGGCTTGATCCCAGGACCCCGGGACCATGACCCGAGCCGAAGGCAGATGCTTAACCGAATGAGCCATCCAGGCGCCCCTACGACAACATTTTTTAATTATTAAGGATAGCCACTTATGATGAAATGATCAACTATTTTCTTTTCTTGAACACAGGTTCTTGCTGGCTGTTTTTTGTGTGTGTGTGTGTGTTTAGATTTATTTTGAGAGAGAAAGTGAGTGAGCCAGAGTGAAGGGAGAGAGAGAGGGAGATGGGAGAGAATCTCAAGCAGAGTCTCTGCTGAGCATGGCTGTGGAGCTCCATCTCATCTCACGACCCTGAGATCACGACCTGAGCCGAAATCAAGAGTTGGACACTTAACTGACTGAGCCATCCAGTTCCCCCAATGATCAACTATTTTAAATTATGTTAGAAAATTTCAATTTATATACTTCTGTTGGTCATGTTTTTGTTACTAATTTGATAATAAAATTTTAATATATGTATTTGCTAATAAAATTTTTTTTTTTTAAAGATTTTATTTATTTATTTGAGAGAGCGAGAACACATGAGAGGGGATAGGGTCAGAGGACGAAGCAGACTCCCCGCCGAGCAGCGAGCCCGATGCGGGACTCGATCCAGGGACTCCAGGATCATGACCTGAGCCGAAGGCAGTCGCTTAACCAACTGAGCCACCCAGGCGCCCTGCTAATAAAAATTTTAAACAATGTACCTAATCTATTAATACCTGTATTTATAATTCTAATTGTTGTAAATAGATCTCTCTTCACATTTTGGTATTTCTTCAAATCTAAACTACAACTGATTATTTAAAAAACTATTATTTTACATACTACTGAAAAGGAAAAACACTGCCAATTAAATTATGACAAGCTATAGAATGTAACTTGAATCCCAATCTCAAAAGTGTTACAATGTGAGAGAAAGTTGTAATTTTAGAGTCAGTGAAATATGGTATTTTCTCATCATTTTTAGCCCCACACAGGCTGCTAAATAAAATAAAAGCTATAATGAAAAAACTTTAGTAAAAAAATGAATGTTTGGGGGATTTACTGGTGTCACTGCCAACAGTAAAGAAAAAAAGCTTAGCTTCAGAAATATATCCTCTCAAAAGATACTTATCACAATTTCATTACATCAAAAAATGTTTTTAGATTTTGCTGTAATTATTCTCCAAATAGGATATCTGACATATCAAAGTGTTATACAAATCAAAACTTTGAGCTGCTAATGCTATTAACCCTAAGAAAGTGCTTGCTAAGAAAATAATCAGTTTTGGAGGCATCTGGTTAATATTATCTTGAGGCTGAGTCAGCTGAGCAGGTTCTGCTGCCTAAGAGTACTGTTCCCCCCAGACTACTGAGTTCTTTCCTAGTATGTTGTCAAAATGACATACAATTATCATGTACCAATATATCAATATAATACATATCATGAAAGAAAATCCTAAAGAACGACAATTTTGAAAATAATTCTGAAAGGAATTAGTAGTATATTTTGTTAGCCTATCAAAATATTGACACAATTTTCAAGACAAAAATGGAAAGGGGAAGTATATAACATATTAATAATAATGAAGTCATTTGTTAATTGCTGACCAATGAAAAGCAACAGGGATATAGTAATTCAAAGTAATAAGCAAGAGTAAATCTATTTTGGTACACAATGCATTTTATACAAACATTGAATACGAATGTCTCAAAATCTGAAAATTCAAAATATTCAAGTCTGATTAAAAAATTACAAAGCTGTTCTACTTTCTATTCGATATTCCAGGCTGAGTGTCAAGAAATCCCTTTTGAAAGCTGCTTATCATAAAAGTCAGAGCTGCTCATTAAAAGATCCGAGAATACTCCAACTTTCTTTTATCCTTACCCACAAATTTACATCTTTATTTGTTCTTCTTCCTTCTTTAACTCATTCCTTCTTATATCTCATATTTCCTTCTGTGTTATGTACCTTCCTTTAGAATCTCCTTTAGTAAAGGCTTGCTGATAGCAAATTCTCACATTATTTTTCTCTGACAATTCTTGTAAGATATTTTTTTGACTTGAGATTTACAGTTGGACAGTTATTTTCTTCCAACACTAGGTTTTCTAATTTCTGTGATTGCTGTTGAGAAATCATTTCCCAATTTAATCACTGCTCTTGTGAAGGTAATGTTTCTTTTATTTCTGGATGATTTTAAGAGCTCTTTCTCTGCTCTTCAACTGTACTATCATTATTCTAAATGTAGATTTATTTTTATTTATTTTGCTTGTGATTCTTTAATCTGATTGGTATCTTTCTTTACTTCTGGCAAATTCCCAGACATTAGATACCCAGATATTATGAATATGCCTTGTTCTTTCTCTCCTCTTCTTCTGAAACTAAGAATAAATGTTCATTAGACCTTTCTTGCTCTATCCTCCCGAGTAACCTGTAAACCATCTTCCATATTTTCACTCTTTCTTGTCTTTCTATGCTCCATTATGGACAACATGTTCTACCTTTCCTTTTACTCAGATATTTGTAATCTACGTTTATATACATATTCATCCACTGGAATTTTCCATTTTGACATTTTTTTGCCTCTTCTAGAAATCCTACTGAGTTGTTTTTCAGATCATCTGGAATGTTTTTTGTAATACTTTATTCATTGCAAATTTTTATCAGAATTGACTTTCTAACAACTTGCTCAGTTGATGGGGACAGGGGCTGGTATGTCTGGGGCCAAGATTTTGGCTGGTGCTGACAGGCAAAGTAGAGACTGGCATGTCTGGGGTTTAGCTTTCCAATGGCCCAGCTAGGAGTTTGGTTAAAGAAAGGAAGAACTGAGCAAATAAATAAATGCATCAGGAATAATGAGAACAGTAAGAGTGAGAATAATCAGAATAATCTTTCACTGTCAGAGTAGCAAGTTGCAAATATGGAAAAGGAGAAGGCTAGAATAAATTCTGTAGTGTTACACTACACTCTGAGGTATTATGAAGAACTCAATGATTTTTGAAATATATACAGATATAGAAATAGGTTAGGGGGTGTGTGTTTGCACACACATACACACATACCTACATCTATTTCCCAGTTTGGTTCAGAGAACCAGGAAAAATATAATCCTGGTAGCAATGAGCAAAAATGGTACTGAGATTGTCATTTCTAAACATCACTGTCCGAGAAAAAGAACCAGGGTTCCTTGAAGAAATAGCTGACTCAGGGCTGGACAGAAAACATGTACGATGCTCTGTCCATAGAAAAGGCCTAGAAACAATGACCAGCCTCATAATTATGAGCACCTCCAGACTGTGGTTTCCACATACCATTTCCCACTAAAAGGAATCAGGGCTCTTAGAAAAAGCGGCTGATAACATGCCTAGAGTAGGAAATGAAGACAATGGGTCTGCAGCATCTAGTTGTACCAGAACACAAAACAGCTGTAATAGCCCATGGAGGGGAGGGAATGGCAGAAGGACTCAGAAGACAACCTGAAGGGGCTGCCCCCTGGCAAACACAGGGCAATGTGAGCATCCAAAACAAATCAAAGTATGTTAAAATTCCTATGTCACAGGGAACTAAAACAAAACCAAACCAAAAAACAACAATAATCATTTTTGGTTGAGTATTAGGGAACTGAACTGTTAGGAAAACTGACAATATAGGAAGTAATCTAGAATTTATCCTGCCTCTCCTATATAAACTGTACTTGTAAACCCATCATCTCTGTCTTTTAATAGATTGTTTCATTCAATTCACACTTAGTGTCCTGAATAATAACAGATCTACTTTTCATCATGAAGTTGGTTGATCAAATTTTATTTATATTATATCCACCATCTTTTAAATCAGAGATTCTACTGTTTATAATTTCATTAGGGATTATCATCTCTTTCCTTGCTCTCTTAATCAAATAAATATGACTTTACTATTACTTATGAAACCTTTTTATGTGAGTGAGAAACCTTTCGGATATTTTCTTGGTGTATGTGCGCCATCTTCAGTCTCCACATCCAAACCAATTTTGCATAGGGAGGCTGTCCCACTACTTCAGGGTGACTGTGGGACTAATCTAGTCCATGAGCAGGCTGAGGGTTGTGGGCAAAATTCTATACCAGACCCTAAGGAAAAGTGAGCTGAGCCAGTTAAGAGATTCCTGACTGCTGGAAGGTCCAGGGCGGCTTAAGGGTTGAAAATAATCCTACTTTCCTAGAAGGGCTTAAAGTAAGACTAGTATTGTCCTGGACAGAGAATGTAGGCATAGGAAGGTCTACTTGACTGGTCTCTGACTCCTGCTATCCTAAAGCTTTTTGCCTCATTGCATTGGAAAAAATTAAAACAAGTATTTAGCCCAGAAAGAAGAGATATAGTTAATTTTGGCAGGTTTTATTTTTTTTTATTTTTTTTTAAAGATTTTATTTATTTATTTGACAGAGGAAGACATAGCGAGAGCAGGAACACAAGCAGGGGGAGTGAGAGAGGGAGAAGCAGGCTCCCCGCGGAGCAGGGAGCCCGATGTGGGGCTCGATCCCAGGACCCTGGGATCATGACCTGAGCCGAAGGCAGATGCTTAATGACTGAGCCACCAGGCGCCCTAATTTTGGCAGGTTTTAAAACAATGATGCACTATTGTGTAAACGGAACAGGCTATACATACTCATACCGTATGATCCCATTTCTGTTTCTCTTAAAGACTTACTTGTTTCTGCACTTGTACAAAAAAATCTAGAAATACATATACTCTAAAATGTTAACACTAGTGTTAATTAAATAGTTAGACTGAGGTGGTTCTAATACCTTAGCAGCTTAAGTAAGCAAACCAGAACATGCCTATAAGAAATCAAAACCTAAAGACAACCCATCAGAGCCAATTCAGCTTTCCCAAATAATACAACTGCTTAAATTGTAATCAATCAGAAAATCCCCTTGCTTTGCTTCTGCATCTTTTCTATAAAAGCCTCTCCCCTAGCTCCTGTTGGTGAAGTACTCCTAACTGCTTCTGGTTTGGCGTGGCCCGATTTGAATCAATTTCTGTTCAAATAAACGTAGAAATTTTTAATATACCTCAGTTTTTCCACTAACATTAGGCAATCTCTACAAATTGAGATGACTTCCATTTATTTTCCACTTATGTGCATTTTCTGATTTTTCTAAAATGAATGCATATCAATGTAAAATAGAAGTCTTAAAATAACTGTGTGTCATGTACAGAAGCTGTACATGAGTGGAGCTTAATTTCTCTATTAAGGAAATCTTTTATTCTCTAGGAAAAATGTGAGAACTTTACTCTTACTACAACATTTACAAGAGATTCCTCAATTTTCTTAAGAAATTGCTTGATTACATAAGCTAATGATCTCTGATCATTTTATTTTATTTAATTTTATTTTTTTAAGATTTTATTTATTTATTTGAGACAGAGAATGAGATAGAGAGCACGAGAGGGAAGAGGGTCAGAGGGAGAAGCAGACCCCCCGCCGAGCAGGGAGCCCGATGCGGGACTCGATCCAGGGACTCCAGGATCATGACCTGAGCCGAAGGCAGTCGCTCAACCAACTGAGCCACCCAGGTGCCTTGAACAGTCATTTTAAAAAGACCTTTTTTAAGTATTTTAATCCTGTACCAAAAGATAATTTTGAATACTGCAAACCCTAATGCCTAAAAATAACAGAAGTTTCTCTAAGTATGAAAAAGCATAAGATACAGTGATTAGAGAAAAGCAGTAGAAAACTAAAAATAGACTCTTACAAATATCAAGTTTAAGTTCTCTGTCTAAAATGAGTTAATACATAAAATCAAATCATTTAGTAAATGAGAAATATAATCTAGAGGATTGGCTAATAATAAAAGTATTCTTTTGATGGTTCACAAACAATAAAATGCATTCCTTCCTTGTGCTGCATCTCGATCGTGGTAGCAGTTACATAACTCTATACATCTGCAAGACTTAGTTAACTGTATGCTCAAAACTGCTGAATTTTAATGTGTGTAAATTACACCTCAATAAAGCTGATTTTTAAAAATCACATTTTCAGCTAAAATTTTCAGCATATTATTTCAGACTATTTTATTCAACGGCTTAATCATTCCAAAACAATCCGTTATGTTATATAAACTTAATACAGAAAACAATCTGCATATGGTAAAAGTGGACTCTCTTCCAAATTCCTTATCACCAGCACCCAGCAATAGTGGCTGGAAAGTTCAGTCATCCTTCCCTCCTCTCAACTCCAGCTTTCAGCAGACCATCACGTCCTGCCAATTCACTTTTTTTCATCTCTACTGTATTGCCTTAGTTCACTTCTTTCCAGACTCCTGCAACAGACCCCTAATTGATATCCCTGTCTTTAATCTCCTACCTACCAATCCACAATCTTTGTAGTGTAGAAAAAAATGATCTGGCAAAAAACAAAAACCAAAACAACCCACCAGTGTTCAACAAAGCAACAATAAATGCCAATAAACACTTGATTAAAAATATTAAAGTGCTTCAGAACAAAGTCTAAAATCCAAGGCACTGGGTGCCTAGGTGACTCAGTCGGTTGAGTGTCTGACTCTTGATTTCAGCTCAGGTCGTGATCTCAGGGTCCTGAGATCGAGCCCCACATCGGGCTCCCTGCCCAGTGCGGAGTCTGCTTGTCCCTCTCCCTCCCCCTACTTGTGTGCACATGCTCACTCGCTCGCTCGCTCTCACATGTGCTCTCTCACTCTCCCCCTCTAAAATAACTAAATAAGGGGCGCCTGGGCGGCTCAGTGGGTTAAGCATCTGCCTTCGGCTCAGGTTGAGCTCCGGGTCCTGGGATGGAGTCCCACGTTGGGCTCCTTGGAGCCTGCTTCTCCCTCTCCCTCTGCCTGCTACCCTGCCTATTTGTGTTCTCTATCTTTCTGTCAAAGAAATAAAAACCATAAAAAATAAATAAATAAATAAAATCTTAAAACTAATCCGTGCCACTAAAGGCACTTTAAACCTAGGCCGCCCGGATCTATACCAACCCCCCTCCAAAGCCTGTACCCTATTTCACTGCCTCTACAGCCATCCCTCTCCATTTCTGTCAGTGAGACACCTATAATCCCTAAAAAATCCAAGTTCAATGTAATTCCTCCACTCACAGCCTCCTAGACAAAGGCAGACAGATCAGCTGTGTCCCCATTAACACTGAACACACGGCTACGTGTTAATGCCACGGTTTCCTCCTCTAGATGCGGGTCGTCTGGGCAGGGTCTGAACTTCACCAAGTGCAGTGCCTGGCTCATATGGAAATAAGTTATGAGTTATACTAAATAAATAAAGGAATAAAAAGTTTTACTCACTAAATCCATTTTTACTTTGAGAAACAGAAATACAAATTACCATTTTTTCTCAGATAAAAAGTTTAGAAGATTTGACAATACAGAAAGTACCTTGTCTACATGGAAAATTAAATCCAGTTCACAGACATTTTCAAAACACTTGTCTAATGTTTCCACAAATACCTGAAGAAAAAGAAAAGAAAAAAAAGGTTAAATGCTCTTGAGAACTGTATAAATTCACTCAAACCTATCATCTACAAAGGAGACAATTCTTAATTGTGAACTAACACTTTTCTAAACTCTTATTATCACATTTGTCTGTTTTAAATTAAATATTGTATTAAGTGTAACAGGAGTAATTACAGACTATTCTTCATGATAACTACATTTCAATACATTAACATACAAAACAAAATAAACTTTGCTGAAAATAACTAAGAACTAGAAATTCTTAGCACCATTACTTTAAAAAACACTGAAAAATACTCAAATCAGGCTCCTTATCTTCATGTGAGGAAAAAGAAAGCTTATTGGAAATATTTACCAGGATAGATGGGCGTAGTCCAAGTATGTACCACATCTAATGCAGCCAGAATTTTTAATTAGCAATTCAGTATAAAAGATCACTCAAAATTAATTATGGAAAGAGCAAAGACTTTGGAATCAGACCTACCTGGGTTCAAACTCTGGCTTCAATACCTTGTAGGGCCTTGTGTGGGAAAGGGTTAATTCAGCAGGCCTGGGATGCTCAAAACCTACACATTCCCCCAAAATGGCCTGTTTACAGACTAGCCCTTGGCTAGCTCCTGAGAACTGAGCTCCTGGGAACTGAGCTCCGAGCCCTTGCAAAGTTCTGTCCTTGGGTGGCACCAAATACCAGTCTGAGCAAACAGTTTATGCTAACAATGTAATTTATGATGAACATCTCCTTTTCTCTGAGGTTCTAGAGATTATGTACATAAGCTAGGTCAGTCACAATGGTGCTACGTGCCTCTATGACTGACCACAACAAAAATCCTGGGCACGCAGGCTAGGGTGAGTGTCCCTGATTGTGAACACACTGCACATCTCTCCACAAGTCATTTCTGGGGGAATTAAACACCTCCTGTGTGACTACACTGGGCAGGAACGCCTTGAAGCCTGCACCTGGTTTTCTCCAGACATCCCCTCATGTGCTTTTGCTTCTCTTACTGTTTCTTATCACTGTAATAAACAGAAACCATGAGCACAGCAACTTCTGAGCCCTTGAATCCTAGGGAATCGGTGAGACCGTCTTGAAGACCCCTGACACAAGCTTTCAAAACTTAATCTCTTGCATTCCACCTTGCATAGGCTGTCACTGTCTCTTCTATTCCCACCACCCTTCTCAAAGTTAACTGTCACAGACAGAGTGACCCCACAATTTATCCTACAAACTGGGGGCATGAAGAGTAAAAGGGAGCAGCTAAAATGGTGTGATTATTATAATAGTATGCAATGGTATCAGAACTTCGTAACAGCCTGGAACAAAAGATGCAAAGCAGGACTGTTCCTAGCAAAATGAAGCTACGTTTACTCTATTCTAGGTGATCCCACAGGACCAAGAGTAAAATGGAAACAACAAGCTTCTGGCTAAACTGGTCCTACCTCAGGCCAATTTACACAGATCGCCAATCCAAGGTTCCTTCCACCAATGCAGCTGGGGAAGAGGTGAAGGTGAAACAACGTGAACACAGAACTATATGGCCATAATCAATATTGTCTTAGACCAGCGGTTGGCAAGTCTTCTCTGCAAAGGGCCAGAGAGCAAATATTTTAGCTTTGTGGGCCATACAGTGCAACAAAAAGCAGCTACAGATAATAAACAAGGAGCATAGCTCTGTTCCAATAAAACTCAACAAAAAGGTGTAGCAGGCCGGATTTGACCTGCGGTAGTCTGTTGCTCCCTGGCTTAGACCAAAATCACTAGGAGAAATAAGAGCTCTGTAAGTAACCAAGAATATACAGTCTTACTCCAGAATTTCATTCATGAGAAGGCAAGTTCTTCAGATGACCAACTGTGGAGCATACCCAGGTCAGCCTCAAGTGAGTTTCTAGTTTATTTCAGTTTTGAGGTAGGTAGAAAGTAAATAATATCCACTCAAACTCCCAACTTTATTATCTATTTCTCCTGAAGGCCTTGGTGACATGGACCCTGGAATGACTCCATTCAGTCTACTTGAAACTGATTCAGATCGTTTTCCTTCTTGTTTTAAGATTCTTGTTGTAAGCCCGGGATGGGATAATGCTGTTTGAACAAGCTTAACAAATAGTAACTTCTTAGGGAAAGTAAGAATGTGAGAAGAAGAAAAAACCTTTCCCATTGAAAACAAAGAAAATACTTTTGAAACAGGGTGTTTAAGTTGGACATGGTCTGATTTCCAATTTATAACATCATAGTTAAATAAGTTACAGGAAATAATGCCATTTAAGTTCTGCCTCCCCTTCAGAAAATTTTTACTCAAGTATAACCTACATACAAAGAAGTACACAAATCACAACAACATATAATCTGATGAATTTCACAAAGGAAACACATCCGTGTAACCAGCACCCAAATCAAGTGCCGGAATGTCACCAGCACACAAGAAGCCCCTCATACTCCATGAGCTACCACCACCATCACAGGTAACCACTACCCTGCTTTCTAACACTACAGGTATGTTCTACCTATTTCTGAACTACATTAGATGAGATCATACAGTGTATAACTTTTTGTGAGTTGCATCTTTTATTCATCATTATTTTTGTGAGATTCATTTATTTTATTACATAACACAAAAACTGATTCATTCTCTTTTACAGTATGCTATTGTATGAATATGCCACAATGTATTTACCCATGTGCTGCTGAAAGGAGTTTGGGTGGTTTCCAGCACAGGGCCATTACAATTAGCACTGCTGAGAACACTTGCATCCGTATCTATTACTGAATGTATGCAGAGAACTGTGGAGTCACAGAGTAGCACACGTTCAGCTTGAGTAGAAAGCACCAAACACATTTTCTCTCTCTCTTTTTTAAAGATTTATTTATTTACCTTAGAGAGAGCACGTGAGTTGGGGGAGGGGCAGAGGGAGAGAATCCTCAAGCAGACTCCCTGCTGAGCAGGGAGCTGGGGGACACAGGGCTCAATCCCATGATCCTATGACCCTCAAATCATGACCTGAGCCGAAACCAAGAGTCAGACACCCAACCAACCAAGCCACCCAGGCGCCCCTACCAACAGATTTTCAAAGCAATTATAAAACTTTATACTCCAAACAGCAGTATATGAGAATTCCCATAATTACACATCCTTGTTAGCACTCAATGTTGTCAATCTTTTCACTTTAACCATTCTTGTGTGTGGTGGTATATCATTATAATATCAATTTGATTTTCCCTGATGGCTAATAAAACCTAGCACTGTTTCAAATTTATCAGCCATTTAGACAGCTTTCTTCGGGGTGTCTGTTCAAAACTTCTGCTCATTTATGTACCAGTCTGTCTTTTCCTTCTAGTGTCTAGAACTTCTTCACATATTCTAGACACAATCCTGTCATTTATACATATTACAGGTATCTTCTCCTGCTCTGTGGCTTGTCTTTTTATTCTCCTAGCAATGTTCTTCGAAGTTTTCATTTTCAGTATTTTCCAATTAACACCGTTTTTCTTTAAGGTTAATCTTTTTTTAATGTCCAATTTAAGAAATCTTTGCCTACAGCAATGCTAGGAAGATATTCTCCCAGAAGAAAACAAAAGCTTTATTATCTTAATTCTCATGTTTGGACTGAATCTAGTGGAACGGATTTTTGTGTATGGTGTGAGTTGGTCTTCTTTAATTTAAAATCATTATTAGGGGTGCTCGGCTGGCTCAGTTGGTAGGGCACGCGACTCTTACTCTCGGGGTCGTGAGTTCAAGCACCACGTGGGCATGGAGCCTACTTAAAAGAAAAAAATAAAGTCATTACTATACTTACTCATCAGAATAAAGTTTCTAGTATGCCTTTACTTTTCCAAGCTTACTTTTTCCAAATCCACTAGTTTGATTATCCATATATGATAGCTATACATTCTTTTTTAACCGTCAGAAGATAACTATCTTGGTGAAAATGCTGTCTAAATAGTTTCCTGCCACTTATGAATACTTATAAAAGATCAGTAGAACCCACTGAATCAATGTGCAGATGATGCTGGGCAAAGCAAAAAAGAATTTTCTTGATAGCTTTAAGTGTACCACTGGTGAACCATGGAGTGGCAAAAAAATATGGGTTGCCAAAAAGAAAGTATGATCTAGTGGTGAGGAAACCAGAAAGACCTAGCTTCAAATTCCTACTCGGCTGCTACCTAGCTATGTGAACTTGAGCATCTCCTCCAAATCTTAGAACTATAACACAGTGATAAAACTACCTACCTTTCTGGATTATCTTACAGATTTAGTTAAATAATTTAGGGGCACCTGAGTGGCTTAGTAAGTTAAGCGTCTGCCTTCGGCTCAGGTCATGATCTCAGGGTCCTGGGATGGAGCCCCAAGTTGAGTCAGGCTCCCTGCTCAGTGGGGAGTCCGCTTGTCTCTCTGCCACTCTCCCTCCCTCTGCCCGTTCGCACGTGCATCCGCGTGCCTCTCTCTCTATCTCTCAAAAAAAAAAAAAAAAATTAGATAAAGTGCCCAAAACACATCTAATAAAAGGGAACCAGTATTGTTTGTCTGGCTGTTCAAAACATGCAAGGTTTACAAAATTAAAATAGAAATAGAAAATTCTAATTCTGCTGATAAACACTGATAGAAAAGCAAGGTAACTACCTACTGAGGCTGCCAGGCCTTCATGATGTCCTCATTAATACAGAAAGGGGGGTGCCTGGGTGGCTCAGTTGGTTAAACGTCTGACTCTTGGTTTCAGCTCAGGTCATGATCTCATGGGTCTTGGGAGCAAGCTGTGTAGGGCTTCATGCTCAGCAGGGAGTCTGCCTGACAGATTCTCTCCCTCTGCCCCCCACCCCACTAACGCACATGTGCACACTCTCTCAAATAAATAAATCTTTAAAAATATATATAGAAATTAAACTCTAAAATAAATATATCAATCTAAATCTATATATATATCTTTACCTACACACACACACACACACACACACACATATATAAATTAAAATGTTGCCTATATTTAAACCACAACAATAACACCTTTGGAAAACATAAATACTAAAAAAAAAGGGGGGGGGTCCTGCAGCAAAATGTCATAACTACATGTTCTTAATTTAGGAAAAGAATTCTTAAGATTTAAGACATTCAAATGCTAAGTTTGGCCTAAAAAAATAAAAAACCCTCTTCAAAAAACGTTTTCATTGGGTGCCTGGCTGGCTCAGTCACAGAGCATGCAACTCTTGATCTCAGGGTTGTGAGTTCAAGCCCCATGTTTGGTGTAGAGACTCCTTAAAAAATAGAAAATAAATCTTTAAAAACAAGTTTTCATTAGTTTTCTTTTGTTTTAGCAAAAATTCTTAATATAATTAAAAATCCAGAGCTTTGTAGGTAGGTACACACACTGATGTGCATATGGACAAGGCCAAGAGTAATAATCTACAAACTGAAATAAGGAAATTAAGAAAACCAAATTAATGGGCCTTTGGGGTTCTAGCCAGAACAAAAAATAATAATAATAAAGTTGCTGTTGTATTTCACAAAAAGAAAGATAAAAAGAGCAAAATACTAAAAGTGACATGGTAAATAGCACTCTCTTACATTTCACTTTAAAAATGATATAAATTTCAGGGGCACCTGGGTGGCTCAATCAATTAGGTGTCTGACTCTTGATTTCACTCAGGGCATCATCTCAGGGTCCTGAGATCCAACCCCACATTGGGCTCTGAGCTCAGCGGGGAGTCTGGTTGAGATTCTCTCCCTCTTATACTCCCTCTGCCCTTCCTCCCTACTCATGAGCACACACACACACTCTCTCTCTCTCTCTCTAAAATAAATAAATCTTTAAAAGAAGAAAGATATAAAGTTTAAAGTCAATTTCAATGTAACAGTTATCTACTAAGGAGCAACTCATTAACCTCTGGCCTCCAGAAATTCAAAAGTTAATGGGAAAAAATTAATTTACTAAGAAAATCGTATTTTAAGTTTTCCTTTTTTTTTAAATTAATTAATTTATTGGGGAGCCTAGGTGGCTCAGTCGTTAAGCATCTGCCTTCGGCTCAGGTCATGATCCCAGGGTCCTGGGATCGAGCCCCGTATCAGGCTCCCTGCTCAGCAGGAAGCCTGCTTCTCGCTCTCCCACTCCCCCTGCTTGTGTTCCCTCTCTAGCTGTCTCTCTCTGTCAAATAAATAAAATCTTTCTTAAAAAATTAAATTTTTTTATTTGACAGAGAGAGAGAGAGAGCGCAAGCACACAAGCAGGGGGAACAGGAGAGGGAGAGAGAGAAGTAGGCTCTCCTCTGAGCAGTGAGCCCGACATGGGGACTTGATCCCAGGACCCCGGGATCATGACCTGAGCCGAAGGTGGCCGCCTAACCGACTGAGCCACCCAGGTGCCCCAAGTTTTCTTTTATTTCAATAATTATCTAGTTTTCCAAAAAGAAATAAAAAAGAGCAATATTCCGGGGTGGGGGGGAAGCCACATCCACATATAAACAGTCTCCCTTCCCAGTGCCCTTCTAACAACAAAACTTTCTTGTGTTTCCTTTATCATTAATTACAGATCTGTGCATCTGGGCCAGAAAGGTAACAGGAATGTGTCATGAGGCAGCTCAGTATTTAACAGCGCTTAATACTTAAGAGCACAGGCTTTAGTAAGCATATCTCTATAAAATTCCAGCTTAGCCTCTATGAAATCTAGGGCAAGTTGTTCCACTCTAAGCCTTAGTTTCTTCATTTGGGCATAATAATAATGGTACCTTTACCACAGAGTTGTTTTACCGATTAAATGAATAAATATAAAGGGCTTAAAACAATGTCTCCCCCCAAAAATATATATGTTAGCTAGTATTATAAGTAGAAATAATTTTTGGTTTCCCACATACATATATAATATATATGTTGGCTAGTATTATAAGGAGAAATAAAAATATGCACTAGGTAAAACAGATGCCACAAAATATCCTTAAGCAGTATCATCTATATGGCAGACCCACCCCCCCTTTAGAGTTTCTATGTAAAAATATAATTTTTTTCTGGGTTTGGGGATTTCTATTAAATTTTAGGAGGAAATCTATAACATTAAATGAAATACATACAGGCTAAATTGACATGGTTTTTTTTTTAAGATTTTATTTATTTATTTGTCAGAGAGAGAGAGAGCACAAGCAGGGGGAGTGGCAGGCAGAGGGAGAAGCAGAGTTCCCGCGGAGCAGGGAGCCTGATGCGGGACTCGATCCCAGGACCCTGGGATCATGACTTGAGCTGAAGGCAGATGCTTAACTGACTGAGCCACCCAGGCATCCCTTAAACTGACATGTTTTAGGATAGAAAAAATTATAAGCCCAAAAATAGAAGGCATAAATTTAAAAACACTAATAATACACCAACAGATCTAAAAAAAAATTGTTTTTAGTCAGCAGCAAGATGTTCTAGAGAGATACTGGTTTAGCTCAAGCCAAGACTCAAAAAATACCACTGAAAATGCACCAGAAGAACTAGGGAAGGTAGACTAAACTTAACATCAGATCAGCTACCTTTGAAGAACAGTGTAGATTGTTCCAGACCAAATTTGGATTCCAGACCAAATTTCCACAAAACCTGATGTGGAAACTAACAAGTCAATGATAACAGTCTTAGGAAAAACAGAGACATTTATTGTGCATTTATCAAGTACCAGGTATTTTACACACATTAAACTTCCAACTTCAGCATGAAGAAACTAAGAGTTGATGAGAGGACAATCTGTCTTCTATACTCATGTCAAAATGATTCAGAAAGAGTTCACATCAATGATTCTTTTTACGTGATTTCTAATTTTTTAAAAAAGGTCAATGATGATAATACCAGAATCTATTGAGTATATATTATTATAGCACTGCCATTGTTCCAAGTGCTTTAAATACATTATTTTATTTAATGCTTCATGGTAATCTCATAAGGCAGGTACTTTTATTATCAACCACCTGCAGAAGGGTAATCAAAAGCAAAAAGTCAACTAACTACTAACACAGTGAGGTAGGAGAAAGTCTCACTGCAGAACCCAAATTCTTATTCACTAGGCACACTGCCTCCAACAAAAGAAAATAGTACTTGATTTTTAATGTAGTAAGAAGTGGTTATTTAGAAATTTGGAAAATACAGGATATAAAGCAAAAATTTTAACTTTCTATACTTCCACCACCCACATGAAGACAGTAATTGTGCAAAGCAGACTACTTGTACTGTAAGAAATTTAATTACGTTGGAGCCCCTCCATCAAACGGACTTAGTATGATTTGTACGTTGGATTTAGAAGTCTAAGGAAGAATCAGGATTTTTAATGTACAAGGCTACTAAATCAAACATTAATTTTGAAAATGAAAGTAGCCTCCAAATTATTTCTGTGCACAAAAGCCACTTGTGAGATTTTTAAAAACTTGTATTGACACAAATTGCTAAAAATTATATTTCAACTTCCAAGCAAAAGCTAATTTTAAAAATCACATTTGGTCTTGAAAAATATTCTTCTATGTGTAACTGAAAAATATTCTTCTATGTATATGGTACAATTAATATTTTGAGCACTGACTTAAAACAAAAGAAAATAAATGCAAAACCTAGAAAGATTTTCCTTACATAATTATAACCAATCAATACAGAGGGCATAATGGAAAATCACCATTTGGCAAATACCACAATGGTAATTCCTTCAGGTAAGAATCATCGAGAGATGCTAAAATTAATGACCAAAATATGACTAGAAAAAGGGTATGTACATGGTCTCAAAATTATTCCCCATGAGATACTTTTAAGTAAAAAGAGATAATGTAAGTTCAGAGTATGCAAACCTGACAGGCACCGTCTTAACCAAGGGATCAGAATAAATATCACTAGTAACAAGACAAAATGAGATCATGTCCCTCCTGATATGTTGCACTGCGAAGGACATAAAAGCACTCCTGTGGTACACTCAGAGGAATATTCTATAAAATAACCGGCTAGTACTCTTCAAAGGATCATGGTTTGAAGGATACAGAATGCATGAAAGACAAAGATGAACTATTACAGAGTAAAGGAGACTCAGGAGACATGAAAACTGAATGCAAATGTGACCTGGATTAAACCCTCAACAAGAAAAATGACATCAATGGGACAACTGGCAAATTTTGAATAAGGTCTGCAGATTATAGTATTATATCAATGCTGATTTCCTAATTTTAATCATTGTACTGTGGTTACAGAAGTTAAATTTAGGGAATATGGGTGAAGGTATGTAATGCAAGAATTCTTTGTATTTTATTGCTGCTCTTTTGTAAGTCTGAAATAATTTCAACATAAGTCTTAAAAAATTTTAAAGAAAAAGAAAATCTGAAAAACCAAGCTCAAAGGGTCCTCGTCTCCTCTATGCCCAATTCCTCCCTAAAAACTTATCATTCTATACTGGGAAATAAGGAATTCGTCTTAAATCAAAGAAAAATACCAACATAAGTTGAGTTTTTCTCTCAAACCTGCTTTAAAGGAGGAACAATAGGGGCACCTGGGTGGCTCAGGTGGTTAAGCATCTGACTCTTGTTTTCAGCTCAGGTCATGATCTCAGAGTTGTGGGATGAGGACCCATGTTGGGCTCCACACTCAGTGTGGAGTCTGCTTGAGATTCTCCCTCTCCCTTGGGGCGCCTGGGTGGCTCAGTCCTTAAGCACCTGCCTTTGGCTCAGGTCATGATCCCAGGGTCCTGGGATCGAGCCCCGCATCGGGCTCCCTGCTCACCGGGAAGCCTGCTTCTCCCTCTCCCACTCGCCCTGCTTGTGTTCCCTCTCTGGCTGTCTCTCTCTCTGTCAAATAAATGAATAAAATCTTTAAAAAAGAAAAAAAAGATTCTCTCTCTCCCTCTGCCCATCTCCCCCCTCCTCCCACAAGCACGTGCACTGCACGCTCTCTCTCTAAAAATAAATAAATAAAATCTTTTTTAAAAAGGGAGAAAAAATAAATTTTAAGTTACTTCCAACTCCAAAATTCTGACTTTAAGTACGTGAGTTCCAAAATACTTCCTTCATTTCACCACTACCAATTAAATAATACTATGTCTCCTGTATTCTAGGCCCTATGCTAACTATACATTAGCTCTAATTCTTACAACAATGTTGATAAGGTAGCTATGCGTATCAGCACCTACAGACAAGAGAATTGGGAATGGACATGGGTAAGTAATTTTCTCAAAGTAACTATTAGGTGATGGAGCCAGTATTCAAACCCACCCCATCTGACTCCAAACACCAACCTGGCTCTATGATGCCTCCCAAGAGGGCAGCTGAGATGTGAACATGTAAATTAGAACAGTATCATCAAATTCAATACCAGGATTTATCAAGAAGTAGCAATGTAAGTAAGTGAAAAGTGAATATTAAATTTGCAGTTATTGGAAAACAGACTTCTCAACGAAAATAAGACAGGAAAAGAATTTTAGGAATGCTGAATCACTCTTAACAGTGTCTGACTCAAATTGCAGAAATAATTATTGGTTTCCCACATATATATATATAAGAAGTGAATCTTACTGAAAACAGAAAGTTTTAATACTCTGGTAACAGTATGGTGTAGCAGGTAGAAGCTTCCTGAAATGACCCTGAGCATTCACCCTGGACTGCCTGGAAAATGAGCCAACTGGGCCAGGGCTCCCTCTTTCTCCAGCAAGAGAAACTGCACCAGAACTCACCCTCCCATGGGACCAGGGGTTATTCCCCATGGTCCCATGGGGACCCTGTAGCTTCCCATGGTCCCCCAGTGCCAGTCAGCTGGTCTTCAGCGAGGTAATTCTTAAATATAACCTATACAGCCCAAATTTTAAGCAGTGCCCTACTTAACAAGGCACTTTCAAGCCTACCCTTATAACAAAAGAGAACAATGACACATAGTGGAAGGCAGTGAGGCACGAGTCCACATCCCGCAGCACCCACCTAGCACAATTTCCTCTGCAATAAAGGGAAGATCACGGGATCTTTCTTCACTTATGAATTCTTGGCTGACAAGTTCCTCCAATTAGGTCGCTCTCTTAGCAGATATCTCTATCATCATACAAAATTCATCCTAAGCCATTACACAACATAGAGGATAAAAAGATTAACAAATTCTCATAAAAATGAAAAAGAAAGATAAAAGGACTTCTTTATCCAATTCAATTTGCATACTAATGAAATAATACTTTTATGTGCCTTCCTTATAACATGCTTTAATGATAATGTTAGCTAAAAACCACTGACAACTACATGTCAGTCATTTAGCCATGAGCTTCATGTACAGTAACTTTTTTAATGCTTGCACCTACTCTATGAGCGGGTATTATTACCGTCACTCCCATTTTGCAGGTGAGGAAAATGAGAGACAAAGATGTAAAATAACTTGCCCAAAAGTACAAAGCAGAGGCTGAATGGTTTTAACCATGACTAGCTTGCTTTGATTCACTGATCTTTCTAACAACCCCATGAGGTTTATAGGCAGCATATTAAAACAGGCATACTTGGAGTGCCTGGTTGGCTCAGTTGGTTAAGCGACTGCCTTCGACTCGGGTCATGATCCCAGGGTCCTGGGATCGAGTCCCGCATCGGGCTCCTTGCTCGGCAGGGAGCCTGCTTCTCCCTCTCCCTCTGCCTGCTACACCACCTGCTAGTGCTCTCTCTCTCTCTCTGTCAAATAAATAAATAAAATCTTTAAAAAAAAAATGTTTTTAAATGGGCATACTTTACACAGGTGAAAAAATTCAAGGTCTATAAAGATTAAATGACATGCTCAATATCATACTGCATTCGCAGCCATTAAGTAAAATAATTTCATAAAAGCCAGTCTAATGTTCAGGACCGTAGTAACAACAGATGCTATACGTGGAGCTCTAGTTTAAATACATATGGTAACACCATGGTCAAACATCTTTTTAAACCTAACGAAAAGTTCAGCTGTTAGCTCTCCATTTTTTCCTGACTGCAACTGAACAAAACATGCTGATGTAACTGTTACATGTGGTACAGAAAACCGTAACAGAATCTGGAATTATCTAGTGAACTTCTATGCCTCCCTTTATCATTAGCTTGGCGTAATAAATTAATTGAGGACAATATGACTGCTTATAAATAACTCAAACAACCAACATTAATACTTAATGAACTTTTCGTTCTCACTCTGTAAATATTTTAACACTTCCAACGAAGACATGCTACAGCAGAAAGACTAAAAAAAGCCAGCCACCAGCTCTGAAATACACTTATATGGCAGTTGATATCACATTAAAACAGTACATATCAGAAACAAAAAAGGATCACTTTTTTTTCCAACTTACAAAGAATTAAAAAAAGAAACAAAAGAAAACAAGCTGATTACTCACTTTGGTGACAGAGTGGTACAAATTCCACATGGAATTTACTAATGATGCCTTCTCTCAGATCTCACACAAGATATAAAGTCAAATCTGGGACAACATATGCATACCTTAGAAACATAAAACCTTTGCATAAAAATACATGCTTTCAATGATCATCTAAATGGTATTTCAATATTCAAAAAAAGCAAACTTAACATATGTTTATTAATTATATACTGATATTTAAGTTTTCTTGATCCATTCTTTAAAGAAATGCAAGGCCAAGAGGTTTTGATCTAAACTCTCTTGCTTTATAATTTTCCATTTCTACTTTTTACATTATACTTGCCGTCCTCAAAGCTAGAAGATGGACAAGGCAAGAAAATCAGTTCTAAATAAGCTTTGATTAGCTGTTTCATGAAACCAAAGCAGAAATAATGAGCTAGTCCCTTCCATCTTTGTTCATTCGACCAATATTTTTAGAGTGACTGACTCAGGCATGCTCAGCACTCCCTTGTAAGTACTGAATGATCTACGGTGGTCGCAGGGGAGACAGCAACTACAGAACTTCCAACATGTTTGTGATAGTGGTAGGATTAGTCCGTGCAAGGTAAATTACAGAACTTTTTTTATGACATATCAACATGTGATAACTCTATTTCATCTTCTCATAAAAATACTTCTAGCCTACATTAGTAATGGAAGATGACACAATTCTCCTGAATCCTCTTTTCTGTGTCTTACCTAACATCAAGACCAGTTATCAACATTTGAACAGCAATGGCTAACACGTTTTACAAAACACAAGACCTAGTTTCCACTTTCCACAAACACCTGATAAAATCTACTTCAGATACAATGTAGGATATTTGTTCTTTGACAACTCCCCACGTAATTCTCTTCCGAGATGTAACAACTACACTATCTGCTATCATAACCATTAAGATCACCCACAGCATCAAAAAATAATCATTAATGATGGCTTAAGTCCCAGGATACAAGCATAAAATACTGCCAATTTGTCTTGAAGAAAATTCACATTTGTTTTAGTCTTTCTTAAATGAAATCTTTCTCTTCAATGCAGAGTGCATTTTGAACAGATTACTTTTCTTTTTTCCTCCTGTAACATTAGTAGCTAGCTCAGAAAATAAAGTATATGCCCACCACTCTCCTCAGTAGTTGATAATTGAGAGAGAAACAGAAAGCAGTTTCATATTAAAAAACCATTTTCTAAAAAACACAAAGCTTCTATGAAATAACAGTGCAATAAATTAACTACTATTTACATGGGATAAACCAAGAAACGTGTTAATGAACAAAGATAAAAGGATGCAATATAGGGTTCTGATCAACCCTTAACTGTTACTAATCCATACTTAAGCAAAAGTTTGCTTCTCTTTTTTACTAGAAAAGCCTTTGGGAAAACAAAACACAGCTTAGCAGTATTTTTCAAGGAGGCCTCAGGAAGAGAGTATCTATCCATGGGATCGTGAGGCATATTCATCTCAAACTCAAAATTTCTTTGATGGCTCCTCTTACAGGTGTAAGTATTATAAAAATTTCTCTTCTACTTCATAATAAATACATGTTTATCTTAATATATATATATGTTTATCTTAAAGGTATTATTTTCTCACCACCAATTAAACAATGAAAAACATAGCAAGAATGTCTGCCATGATTACTTTGTGGTTTCTTTTTTTTTTTTTATTCATGGGGTTCATGCATGTGGATTTCCAGTCATGTGACTTTTTTTTTTTTTAAAGATTTTATTTATTTATTTGAGAGAGACAGACAGCAAGAGAGAGAACACAAGCAGGGGAAGTGGGTGAGGGAGAAGCAGGCTCCCCGCCGAGCAGGGAGCCCAACATGGGGCTCAATCCCAGGACCCTGGGATCATGACCTGAGCCAAAGGCAGATGCCCAACGACTGAGCCACACAGGTGCCCCATATGACCCAGTTTTAGGGAAGTTTTAATAATTAAGGACTCAGGAGTACCTGAATAAAGATCCAGCTTTTTGTAAAGAATTTCTCCCTTTTAATTTTTCATTTATTTATTTTTTTAATTTAAATTCAATTAATTAACATATAATGTACTATTGGCTTCAGAGGTAGAGGTTAGTGATTCATCAGTCTTATATAACAGCCAGTGTTCATTACATCACGTGCTCTCCCTAATGGGTATCACCCAGTTACCCCATCCCCCCATCTTCCTCCCCTCCAGCAACCCTCAGTTTGTTTCCTACGATTAAGTCTCTTATGGTTTGTCTCCCTCCCTGGTTTTGTCTTGTTTTATTTTTTCCTCTCTTCCCCTATGATCCTCTATTTTGTTTCCTGAATTCCACATATCAGTGAGATCATATGACAATTGTCCTTCTCTGACTTATTTCGCTTAGCATAATACCCTCTAGTTCTATCCACCTCGCTGCAAATGGCCAGATTTCAATTTTTTGACGGCTGAGTAATATTCCATTGTGTATATATAGCACATCTTCTTTATCTATTCGTACTTTGTGGTTTCATGTAGTTCAGATACCTACCTCCTCCTCAAAACCTAGTTTAAGAATTACAGATTGAGAGTAATCTGGCATATTAATAACTCCATTTATCACTTGTCTTTTTCTTTTCATTATTAACAACACTGGATGCCAAAAGCCTTAATCTAGCCACTTTTACTATTTCTACGCTTTGGTACTCAGAATTACTACCAAAGTTTTCTGCTTTAATTCCTTATTTACTCCATCATACTAACTAGATCTCAAAACATGCCCCCTTCTTGCTGATTTCAGAACCATGAAACTTGTTTGGGACAAAAAACTTCCTTTTTATGTGCAGCTTTCTCCAATCTGCTACAATGTGCCTACACCATGTGCCTGTTTTTGCCCTGTCTGGGGTCAAGAAAGAGAAAGAAAACAAGTGCAGAGCATTCCCTCATGATAATCTTAACCCAATACAACTATTTGTAGCAGTTACATTTGTTTATTGTGTCAGAATTAATTTGTTAACTTTTTATGGAAATATCACAAACAGAAAGCACAAAAATCTCAAGTGTATACAGAGCTTCATGATTTTCACCAATGTAACCAGTGCTCAGATAAAAACACAAAACAAAGTATTACTAGCATGTGGCAACTATATTTTATTTTTCTAACTAACTCTCCTGCTTCTACTCAGCCTTTAGGTTTTGTTGTCAGTTATTTTACATAGAATGCTAAATATTAGGCACTAAATACATTCATTCAACAACTGTATGTTGAAGGCCTACTACATGCCAGGTGCCTTTCTATGCCCTGGGGATAAACTAGTGAACAAAATAAAAAAATCTGGCCCTCAATGAGCTTATATTCTTGTAAGGGTAAATGACCATAAACAAGATAAACTAAGTCAAGTATATAGTATGTTAGATGGTGATAGGTACTAAGGAAAAGAAACTTTAAAAGCAAGAAAGGAGTTAGACTATGTCAGAGAGGGAACATTTTTAGAAAAGACCAAAGAAAACCATATTGAAAGGTGACATCCGGGTCAAGACCTGAAAGAATGATGGAGCTAAGGAACAACGGGAACACCAAACAGAAGAACAATTTAGGTACAAAGACCAGCAAATACAAAGGCTCTGAGGGAGAAGCATGCCTGATGTATCTGAGAAACAGCAAGCAGGCCACTGGGGCTGGAGCAAAAGGGCAAGGAGTAGAAGATGAAGTGAGATAAGCAGAGCGTAGTAGGGAGGGGACTCAGAGCTTGTGGGGCCTCATAGGTCTTGTGTAAGGAAGTTGGCTTTTACTTTGAGTGAGAAGGGAAGCCACTAAAGAATTCAGAATGTGAGATATGACCTATTTCAACAGTATCACTGGCTGTTTTACTCAGAAAAGATGAAAGGAAGAGACAGTGGATGCAGGGAGAACAGTTGGGAAACTGCTGTAAGAGTCCAGGCAAGAGCTGGTGGTGGCTTGGACCAACGCGGTCACGGCAGCGCACACAGCAGCATGCGGTCAGATCCTGTACCCCCGCTAGGCTGCTGAAGAAGAGGTAAGAGAGACCACAAAACTGGAATGAAGCAACTGAAGAGGTCCAAGAAAACCAGGCATGTACAGCGTCCTAGAAGCCAGGGGAAGAAAGTATTTCGTGAAGAGATGAATAAAGAATCTTAATCAAATAAAGAAGGACTGATGAGAACCTCTGGATTCAGCAAAAACAGAGTGGAAAACCTGAAAGGAGTGTGTTTAAGAGCAAATGGGAGAAGAAATATTTGAGACAGAGTGTACAGACTTTTTTTTTTTTTTTTAAGGCATTTTGACATAAAGGGAGGGAAAGAAATGAGGCAGCGGCTGGAGAGGGAAGATGGGAGACCATACAGCAGCTAGAGGAATGACCAGGAAGCGAGAGGAAAAAGGATACAGAAGAACGAGGGAGAACTGCCAGAGCCACGAGGAAGAGACTAGTACGTAAGTGGGTGAAGTTCTCTTCTGACAGCTTCAGTTCTCTCATCGAAGGAGGAAGCAAGATACTAGAAGCGTCAGAGCTTTGAGGAAGGAGAAAGCAGTTGTCTAGGAGTCTGGGAGGGGGATGGACCAGGGAAATAGGATTACTGGGGAGTACTAAGGACTCACTGAGGTTAGAGATCATAAATATAAGGGGAGGGGCACCTGGGTGGCTCAGTTGGTTAAGTGACTGCCTTCAGCTCAGGTATGATCCTGGAGTCTTGGGATTGAGTCCCACATCGGGCTCCATGCTCAGCACGGAGTCTGCTTCTCCCTCTGACCCTCCCCCCTCTCATGCTCTCTCTCTCCCATTCTCTCTCTCTCTCTCAAATAAATAAAAATCTTAAAAAATAAATAAATAAATAAATAAATAAATAAATATAAGGGGAGACCTGTAGTCAGGTTGTTTTTTTTTCCTCTAAGTACGTTTAGAAGTATGGGTATGATGGGGCGCCTGGGTGGCTCAGTCGTTAAGCGTCTGCCTTCGGTTCAGGGTCCTGGGATCGAGCCCCGCATCGGGCTCCCTGCTCTGCGGGAAGTCTGCTTCTCCCTCTCCCACTCCCCCTGCTTGTGTTCCCTCTCTCACTGTCTCTCTCTCTGTCAAATAAATAAATAAAATCTTAAAAAAAAAAAAAAAAAAGAAGTATGGGTACAAGGAAGGAGCTGAGTGTATACAAGACTATGATTACCATGACCGCCGGTGGAATTTAGGCTGGGAAAGGAAAGTAAGAAGCAGGAGGATGAGGGACAGTGAAAAAATGCTAGATTCGAAAGACTGAAGGTCCCAACAGGCTCAAGGAATTAGTGGAGTAACAGAAATTGTGATATGAAAAGATAAGAGGTGGTAGACAGAGGGGAAACTGTGTAATTGAGACTACGGAGGGATGGCAGTTTGGATTAAAACAAGGTCTAGAAATGAGCAGCGAGGTGGGACAGAGGGCAAAAATACAATGAAGAGGAATTCCAGGACTGAAGACACCAGGGTACTGGAAGAATTATCCCCATGAATACTGAATATTGAAATCACCAAGAATTAGAACACGAGTAGTATGGAGTGAGTGCCAGTGAACTAAGACTATAATCTGTTAGGAGCCAGTTCCCCATGAGTCTGCCAGTTACGCACATCACGTGAGCAGAGGTGCAGGCTGTCATCACTGCAGACTGTCTTTGCAAGCAAGCTTGTATAAGCAAACAGCCCTGAAAAATAGAGTATCTCTCTGCAAAGCAAACGGTAGGTTTATCTACACCCATGGAAGATATGCTCTTCCTCCAGGACATGGGCAGACATGATTCGTGTCCAATATAAAAGATTCCAGTTCCTCTCCTATAACTCAATCCACTGTGGGTACAGGTATCACCTGGCCCTCTTCAAGTCACCCTTCGGTGACTGTGGAAATTGGGACTTGGGGAACCAGTGTAGTAAGCAAATGCTGTTACTGTGTCTACTGCTTGTGCTATTCGGAATAAGTCCTTTGATTCCAACCCAGAAGTCTCCTGTCTTCTGCCAGCAACCATGACACTGTGGTAGTTAATGTGCAAGTAGCTTGCAAGGAGGGTAAATCTCAGACCTTTGAAAGTTCTTGATAAAATCCCCAATGAATAGGAGGTGGGGATGAGAGATTACTCAAACAGGGTGGGTAGAAGGTGGTACAGTTTAAAAATAAGAAATAAAGTTTGGAAGCACTTTAAAAGAGAGAATGGTCTGGAAAAAGCAATGAGAAGCGAACACCTCAAGGCTCAGCAATTATGAAGAAAGCAGGAAAACTGCTACTACTTGAGATGGTTATAGGTAGTGTCAGTAGGGAAGCCCGACTCAATTTAAAGCAAAAAAGTAAAGGCAATATTAACAAAGAGGAATTTGCTTATGATTGATCTTGAGTTCTAGGGACATTATGAAAGATTTTTGGGAGGCAGGGAGGGGTGGGTTTGGGGATCAGATTTGGATGCACATGGTAAGAGATCCATGAATCCTGGACTTTTTACATGACTTACATGAACAGGAAAAAAAGGCATGATGAAATTAGCTGTGATTAATCTTAATCAGATTAAATTTGCCAATGTGTTTAGTGTCTCCCTTGACCCTGTTCGACTCATCCAATATCTACTATGGAACAATTTATTTCTTACCAAACAGAACATCATTTTAGAAAATTTAGAACATACAAGTTTTAAAATATATAAAGCCACAACTGTTATTAAGACAGTGTTAACTTACTTGAATTAGATCTAAAATGCCAAGTTCACTTTCTGAAGAATCCACACAGAAGACAAAATATAATGTTGCATAATGTCTATAAATCAGTTTGTTGTCAGATCCTCCAATTAACCTAAATGACAGAACAAAAATCAGAACGTTACAGCAGTAAAATGAAACACATTTTCGTTACCTCAAGCAAACTGACAATTTGTTTAAAACCTTTCCTAAGATGTTTGGGCATAGCATTTAAAGGTGTAGCATTCAGGCGCCTGGGTGGCTCAGTCAGTTAAGCGCCTTCGGCTCAGGTCATGATCCCGGGGTCCTGGGATCGAGCCCTCCATTGGGCTCCCTGATCAGCGGGGAGTCTGCTTCTCCCTCTGACCCTTCCCCCTCTCGTGCTTTCTCTCTCTCTCTCACTCTCTCTCAAATAAATAAATCTTTTTAAAAAAATAAATAAATAAAGGTATAGCATTCAAGTGAAGTTAGAGACTTAGTGAATTAACAGGGCTGTTTTCTTCAGAGATAACAAATAAAAGAAGCTGGTGCTTCATTTTAGTTCATTAATTCATTAAACTATCTACTGAGTACCTACCATTTGCCAGGTACTGATAGTGGGTAAGGAACAGTAAACAAATAAATAAGAATGATCAGGGTAGAAGGCACTACATAGAGATTGAAAAAAGGATGCTGCTGTACTGATGGATTTGCTACCTAAGATGGGTTCTTGAGAGTGACATTTAGGCTGAGAGCTAATGATAAGGAGTTAGCCTAAGAAAAAATTGAGAGAAGAGCATTTCAGGCAAAGGTGCCAGCTAATAAAAAGGCCAGGTCATCAGGAACAAAATATGTATGTCCAAGGAAGAGAAAGAGGGTGCGTGGACAAGAAAAGATCAGTAAACAAACAGAAGTAGGCAGGAACCAGGTCACAGGGCATTTTTAAGTGCTTATTAGATTTAACTCCGTAAGTCACAGTAAGTTATACAGCTTAAGACTGACTACCAACTAGGGAGGGAAAAAAAAAAAAAAGAATGACATTTCTTAAGTTTTAGAGAAATTTACCATCAAAATCTCCAAAAATACATTTTATTTTGAAATATAAATGCAAAAAACTGAGATAAGAAATACTCAATTCTTTCATCAAATATTTTTATTTACACTGACTGGAATGCCAGCATTTTAAAAATAATTTAGTACTCATTCCAAACATCTTATATTTTTCTAGTTTAGCTATTTCACGGTTACATTTACAATAATTAGTTTACCTTCTCAAAAGACTTTTAACACTAATATAAAATAAGAATCGAGGCCAAATATCATCAAAGTTAAGTGAAGACTCAAACAAGACAGGAAAATAGCACCTATTTCTTAACTCTGTAAAACACTGAATTTACAGGTTCAGACAAACAACTTCTGTAAGTACCCACTTCTTTCATGTCTTCTTATAGCAAAAGTGGAAATGATTTTTGACAAGAATTAAAAATTACTACTATGTTAGACATATTTCTAGAAAAGATATTCAATTAAAAATATGTATGTGTAATTTAAAGAATCTTTGAGATGATTTTTATAGACTATGATTCCAATTGTTCCTGGAAAGCCACAAAAAAGAGCACTAACAGCAGGATTCAGTTCATCCTGAATCAGCAATTTAGTGATTATCTTAAACTTTTGTTCGGCTCTACTGTAAAAGAAGACCAAACTATTGAAAACTATTAGTTTCAAAATGACTATCAATGCCATTAAAAGAAAGCAAAGATTTAATACATAACATGACAAGTACATACTTTGCCTTTTAAAATGTAATTTTATCTTCAAACTATAGTGCAATACTGATAAATACTGATTCAAACTCTTGTATGGAACGCAATATACCATATAAAACCACAGAATTTTAGAACTCCTCTTACTTTAAATATTTCATATTACAAGGGGGAAAACTGAGGTACAAGAAGTGACCTGACCAAAAAACACAGCTTGTTAGTCATAAAACTAGGACTGAATCAGATGTGTAGCCTCATCTCTGATGCAATGTTTGCCTTCTACTTTTTGTAAGCCTGGAAAAGAATGATCACAAATTTAAGCCCTAATTTCTAGTTCACACAATGCCCTGCTTAGAAGAGCCAGGTTCTTGCATGACCACCACATATGATGCACTGTGCTCGGTGACAAGTTCCCTACGAGAGGTTAAAATGCTAAGATGAAGAAAAGTGGTAATGGCAAAACAACTCAACTCCTGCAGAAGTGTGACAGAAATAAAGTACAATTAAAATACAAAACACAAAGCAGGTACATCTGTCTCAACTCTTAAATTGGGAGTTCTGGAGTTAATAGCAAAATTTATAAATTGTAAGTGCGTATTTGCAAATTGAACTGCAGCATGATACAGCCCTTTAAGAAATGCATGTAAACTTTCTACGTGATAAACAGTAATTTATGGTCAAGTAAGAATGAATTTTCTATTATCCAAACTATTTTTCATAATACACATCATACACATTAAAATACAGAAAAGTATAGGTCTCTCTGCTTCATATGTGATTTTTTATAACGGGGCTCAGCCAAAGTTTAGTTTTTGACTTGTCAATGAAGAAATATCTTATTAAGAAATTGATTACATAAACACAAGCAAAAACATTAACAAAACTATTTGAGAGCAAAATGTTTTCATGGAACCCACTAATTTAAAAGTATTTATTTAAAATAGTTAGCAAGCTAATTATAACTAATTTATATTTATTCATTTTAAAAATAGAAACTCTATTAGCTGAATACTACCTATATACAGATATTCCTATATATAAATATATATACATGCACACAGATATTTATTTGAAAAGCAGATTTCAGTCTCATTTATAATAATAAAATAAAGAATGTAATATAAATTTTTATGAACAGGTCCATTCAGCCCAAGGAATACTCTCTAGTCATTAAAAAGAATGAGGTAGCTCTAAATGTGTTTATACGCAAAACTTTTAAAAATATTAAGTGAAAATTAGCAACATGCAGACCAGCATACCTAGTGTGATCCCGTAAGCAAAATTTTTTAAGGTTATACTTTTATATGTTAGTCAATGAAAAATTAATTTTCTAGAAGGATACGCAAGAAAGTGAGAAAGACTAAAGTCAGGAGAGGGAGACTTAGTTTATAATTAATTTTACACGTCTCTGAAATGTTTGAATTTTTGCCACATGAATATACAACCTTTACATAAAATGCTTCTGTAACATTTTTTAAGAAAAAAAAAAGACTGCGTATCTTAAAAAAAATTCTTTAAGTTTAGATTTATAGCTAACATATGTGATAATTAATCTCCTAATCTAATTCATCAAAATTAGGAAATTTTTACCATAACCAATTAAACAGTATATGTTTTAATCACATAGTCAAAGATTAGAATGTCCATGAAATGCTTTACTTACAATCCTCCTTCTAGGAAATTACAAACATTTTCATCTCTCTTAGATACCAAATGGAATGTCTCCCTGATGATTTGCTGTTGTGTATCTTCACTCTGAGAAAGAATAATTTATATATGTTAGGATTAAATTTCTAGGTTTAACAGCATTTTAAGAATTTTAAAAGTAAAAGGCAGTAATATCTGTCAGGGAAATTCATCAATGAGAGAGGTCCTTGGAGAGCTAACATATCACATCTCACAGAAACAAAACCCATCATTTTTCGATGTAAAAACAAAAAACAAAAACAAAACAAGACCAGCATTTTATAGTTTGCTACTACAATAAAACTAACATTTCTAAATTTCAAAAACCAAGAAGAAAAATACTAGACAGATGAATTAAAGACACTAGTGAAAGGGACACTAGATATTACCTAGTCAAAGGCCATCGTTTTACACATGAGTAAACTGAAACAGAGAGGTAAAGTTATAAATGATTCATGTAGCTAATCCATATTTTATTGGAAGGAAAATACCGAAGTTTAGAGCTTCCAATTAAGTTTAAACACAAACTGAGATGAGTCCATCCATATTAGCCATACAAGCATAGCCTAAAACCAAAAGTTTGCTCAATAAGTATCAAATTCACCAAGCAGTTCACATCCCAGTAAAAAAGAATCAGCTTCTCAAACACTGCAATAGAAAACTGGGCACAATCACAAATAGGAATTTCACAGGAAAGGAAATATGATGGTCCATAAACAAATGAAACACATGGGGGGCCTGGGTGGCTCAGTCAGTTAAGTGTCTGACTCTTGGTTTCAGCTCAGGTCATGATCTCAGGGTCGTGAGATCAAGCCCCACCTCAGGCTCCGTGCTGAGCATGGAGCCTGCTTCAGATTCTCTCTCTCCCTCTCCAGCTGTCCCTCCCCTCCTAAAAAAATGAAAAGATGTTAAACCTCGCTGGTGAACTACCAATTCAAGTAACAGGAACAGTGAAATAACTCCACATGCATCACATTAGCAAAGTGTAAAAGTCTGACAATATCACATGTGGACAAAGATGTGGAGCCAAAGAAACTCATCCCACCAAGTGGGAGGGTAAATGGTATCATCACTCGAGGAAACAGTTCTATAATCCAGCATCTCCATTCCTAGATACTATACTAAGCCATATAAAACCACTGTTTTTGAAGATTAAAAACAACAGAATATTGGCAATTACATATACATAATAAACTGTGTACCAAGAGACGTGTAGAAGAATGTACCTCAAGGCATTGTAACAACAAAAAAAGCTAAACTTGCCCAAAGGTCCACCAATCACAGAATTGATAAATTATGGCATATTCACAGAATGGAATCCTATAACAAATAAAAATTAAAGTAAATTACATCCATAAATATGAAAGAGTCGCAAAAACTTTTTTTTTAGAAGTCTCAAAAACTTAATATGAAAAAAAGAAGGTATCTTAGCTCGGGCTACCATAACAAAATACCACAGACTAGGTGGCTTAACTAACAGAAATTTGTTTTCAAGATTCTGGAATCTAGAGATTCAAGATCAAAGTGCCAGCATTAAAAAAAAAAATTTTAAATAAAAAACAAAGTGCCAGCATAGTTGGTTTCTGGCGAGTGCTCTGTTCCTGGCTTGAAGACAGTTTCTTCTCATAGTGTCCTCACATGGTGGGGAGAGAAAACAGAACAAGTTGTCTGCGGTCTCTTCTTACAAGGGCACTAGTACCATGAGGGCCCCACCCTCAGGACTTCACCTACACCTAAGTATCTTCCAAAGCCCCAGCACCAAATACCGTCAAACTGGGGGTTAGGGCTTCAACATATGAATTTGGGGGTGACAGGGAGACACAACTCAGTCTATAGCAGGGGGAGAAAATCAAGTATCAAAATGACATGTAATCATTCAACTAATATAAATTTCAAAAACATGCAAAAGTAAATATTATTTAATGATACACATATATGTAATGAAAATAAAATTATAAAGAAAATCAAGAGAATGATTAGCAAATTTCAAAGTACTGGTTTCATAAAGACTATATTCTCTAAGCACACAGCAGTTAGGTAAAAGAATCAATAATTAAGAGGATTTTTTAGGGGCGCCTGGGTGGCTCAGTTGGTTAAGCGACTGCCTTCGGCTCAGGTCATGATCCTGGAGTCCCGGGATCGAGTCCTGCATCGAGTCCCGCATCGGGCTCCCTGCTCGGCAGGGAGTCTGCTTCTCCCTCTGACCCTCCCCCCTCATGCTCTCTCTCATTCTCTCTCTCAATTAAATAAATAAAATCTTTAAAAAATAAAAAATAAAAAATAAAAAAATAAAAGGATTTTTTAAAAATCCCAAACAGGCATTCAAATTGGAAAGAAGTAAAACTATTTGTATTCACAGATGACATCTGTGACAGATTGATCATATATCCAAAAAAGTCTAAAGAATCCATAAAAAAACTGTTAAAGCTAATAAACAAGTCTACCAAAGTTCAAGATACAAAATTAACCCTCAAAAATCTGCTGTATTTCTATACACTACCAATGAATAATCCAAAGGGAGACCTAGTCACAGATGCTGCAGAAATCTAACAGATTAAGAGTTAATATGATGAACATAATAAGCCAGTAAGTTTAAAAATCTAAGATGAAGTGGCAAAATTCCTTAAAAATAAATAAGTATAATAATAATAATAATAATAATAATAATAAAACGGTCCCAAGGAGAAAGAGAAAAACTTTAATAATCCTATTATCATAAAGAGGATAAAGAATAATTTAAATCTCTCCACCAAAAATAAATCAAGCCCTGATGGCTTTAACACCAAGCGTGTCCAGTGATTCAAGAAACAGATCATTCCAATCTTACACAACTCTTTCAAAGCACAGATAAAGAATTAACATCCTCAATTCATTTTCTGAGCCTAACATTGACACAAAATCAGACAAGGACTGTATGAGAAATGAACACTGTAGGCCAATCTCACCAAAAAGCATAGATACAAAAATATTTTTAAAAATTAATACATCATGACCTAAATGGGTTTATTCTAGTAATGTCAGGTTGATTTATTATTAGAAAACAGATTGATGTAATTCTCTACATTAACAGATTGAGGTTTAGGTCACTTCAATAGATGCAGAAAAAGCATCTGATAAAACTGAACATCAATTCTTGAATAAAAAGAAAAAAACTCTTGGCAAATTAAAAAAAAAAAAAAAAAGAACTTTCTCTAACTAAGACTATCCAAAAAACACCTTTTGCAAACATATTCACAAAATGTTTAAACAATTTCTTCCTTTTAAGATCAGAAACAAGACAGGTTAACTGATAATGGTTTTCCTATTCAGTGCCATATCAGCTGTCATCAGTACAAGAAAAACAAGAAAAATAAATAAGAGATAAAAGAATTTGAAAGAAATAAAACTGTCATTCACAGACCTCAAGATTTTCCATGTGGAAAATCTAATACAATTTACACAAATGTGTTAAAATTAACGGATATAACAAGACAGAGCCAGCACGCAAAACTGTTGCAATTCTAAACTTTTCCAACTGTCAGATGGAAGATAAAATTTTTAAAAGATACCACATACAATACCATCAAAAAACACGCAGCGCCTAGGAATAACCGAAACAAAAAATGCAAGACTTCTATGGAGAAAATACAAAACTTTACTGAAAAAAATTAAAGAAGAGTTCAGTAAATGGAAAAATGCAGTGATTATAGATTGAATGACTCAATTTCTCTAAAATGTTCCAAAGGATCAAGGTAATTCTACTCAAAATCCCAAGAGATAGAAAGAGAAACTTAAAAACCTGAATCTGATTCCAAAACATATATATTAAATCAGAAGACAAGAATGACAAGACACTCTCCAGTAGAATGTAAGAGGGCCTGCTGAGCAGGTAAGAATTATTACAAAGCCACAGTAATTAAGATAACATGATATTGAGGCAGAAATAGGGAAACTGACTAATGGAATTCAACCATAAACACACCCACACAAATACAAGGTAATTAAATTTAAAACACAGACTAGGCATTATAGAACAGTAGGGAAAGGAAGGACATTTCCGTGAATGGTACCAGAATAAAAATTGTTGTTTTTGTTCTGTTTTATTACAATAAACTTAGGCCTCTGACATTATACTAAAAAATCACTCCCAGGCTGGTTTAAAATGAAGTCAATGCTCCAACTATAAAGCTTTAAAAATATAATAGGAAAATATCTTTATGACCTTGTAATAGTGCTAGACTTTTAAATAAGACACAAAGTAAGCTAACCATAAAGAAAAAGACTGGCAAATTTGATCACACCAAAGCAAGCATTCCTAATGATCAAAAGACACCAGAAAAAGAAATGAGAGCTACAAACACAAAGAATATAGCTGCAGTACATAAAAACTGGCAAAGGAATAACATCCAGTATATATAAAAAACAGACGTCAGTAAGAAAAAGATAAACATCTCAAAATAAAAATGACTTGGCAAACGAGAACTTAGGAAGTCATCAAGAAAAGGAAATTAGAATGGTAAATAAACTATGAAAGATGTTCAACTTCATACAGGAGAAAAAGAAAAAGAAAAAAGAAAAAAACCCTACTAGTTAAAAACTACGATGACAACATTAAGTATACTTAACTATCAGTGAAGATATATAAATACGTCTAACAATATCAAGTATTGGCAAGAATATGGAGCAACAAAGCACTCATACTATTAGAACTGTAAATTGGTACAACCACTTCTGGAAACACACAAGCATTACCTAGTAAAGCCAAACATGAACATACCCAAGGACAAAGGTATCCATTCAACTCCTAGTTACACCCTAAAGAAATTCAGAAAGATGTTTACAAGAATGCTTAGAGCAGCACTGTTTGTAACAGCAAAAAACTTACAATGTAAAATGTCCATCAATACAAAAATGTATAAATAAACTGTGTTTCATTCCTGCATGGAGTATCACAGAGCAATGAAGATGAATGACTAAAACTATATAAAACACCAGTTAATGATCTTAAAAATGTTGAATTTTTTCTTAAATCAAGTCATAGAAGAATATAAATACTATGATTCTACTTTTTAAAAGTTCAAAAACATGTAAAACTAAACACTGAACTGTTTGAGGACAAAAATGTGATAAAACAAAAATGAGAATGATTTTTAAAAATTCAAGGTGGTGGTGTCTCTCTTAAATACAGAGAGAACAGGGGCGCCTGGGTGGCTCAGTTGGCTAAGCGACTGCCTTCGGCTCAGGTCATGATCCTGGAGTCCCGGGATCGAGTCCCGCATCGGGCTCCCTGCTCGGCAGGGAGTCTGCTTCTCCCTCTGACCCTCCTCCCTCTCATGCTCTCTGTCTCTCATTCTCTCTCTCTCAAATAAAAAAAAAAAAAAATACAGAGAGAACAGGATAGAATATGAGAGGTGCAGAAAGACTTCAAGGGTACTGGTAATTTTTTTTTGAAAGGGGATAGTGAACACAAAGCAATTAAAATATTAGTTCCTATATCTTACAGATATTCAATATATACATTTATTTTGTATGTATTCAATATTTCATAAAAATATTCAAAAGAACGAGGGAGGAAGGAAGAAAAAGCACTGTATCAGACAGCTACCCTCTTCCTTTCTTAGGTTTGCTTGATCATCTATCTCCACCACCTCCTTCTAGTCTTCACCTAGAGCTAAACAATGTCCCTTGGATGACCTTACTTCCTCTTGTGGCTTTGACCATGCTATCTCCCTAATCTTTCATTCTCCTATATCCCTAGTGCTTAAGAGAAGCCTATCTTCTTTTCTGAGTTGGTAATAGGTATTTCCAGCTTACAGACATTTCCAGTTATAATCCATAAAGTGATATTAAAACTTACATGTGAAAGACCAAAACATACCATTTCTTCTAAAATCTGTTTTTCTTTCTTTTTTAAATTCAAGTATAATTGACATACGATGTTATATTAGTTTCAGGTGTACAAAAAGTGATTTGACAATTCCATACATTGATCAACACTCAGCGCAATAAGTGTAGTCACCGTCACAATGCAACATCATTACAATGTTACTGACTACATTCCGTAGGCTGTACTTTTCATCTCTGTGACATATTTACTCTAACTAGAAGTTTGTACCTCTCAACAAAACCCATTTTTATTACTATATTTCTAACCTCATTTAATGGCATTACCATTCATCCTGTCTCTTAAGCCAGAAATCTTGATGATTTCTTTCCTTTGACTTCCCATGTCTATTGGGTCACCAAGCCCTGTTAATTCAACTGCAGAAACAACAGTAAACCTGGATTCAAAGATACTATCTCAACTCAGATTCTTATTCTTACCCAGAATACTGTAAGAGCCACCTAAATATTAACTCTGCTACCTGTCTCTCCACTCCAAACCATCTCACCTATGTCACCAGAATTACTTCCTAAGTAACAGTATTTGTTACTTCATTTCTGAAAGTCCTCTGGTTTCCATCTGACGTAACATCCAAACTCCCTACCAGGCCATAAACAAAACCTTCCAAAATTGAATCCTGACCTACCTCTGAGCTTTCATCATCTATTTCTTCTCTCCTACACAATCCACTTCAACCGCACTGAACCTCTCACTATGCACTCCCTTCCTATTTTCCTACTCTCACCCCATTATCTAGCAACAGCCTTTTTAAAAAAAAATTTTTATTGTTATGTTAATCACCATACATTACATCATTAGTTTTTGATGTAGTGTTCCATGATTCATTGTTTGTGCATAACACCCAGTGCTCCATGCAGAACGTGCCCTCTTTAATACCCATTACCAGGCTAACCCATCCCCCCGACCCCCTCCCCTCTAGAACCCTCCGTTTGTTTTTCAGAGTCCATCGTCTCTCATGGTTGGTTTCCCCCTCCAATTCCCCCCCTTCATTCCTCCCCTTCTGCTATCTTCTTTTTTTTTATTTTTTTTGTTATGTTAATCCCCATACATTACATCATTAGTTTTAGATGTAGTGTTCCATGATTCATTGTGCATAACACCCAGTGCCCCATGCAGAATGTGCCCTCCTCAATACCCACCACCAGGCTAACCCATCCTCCCACCCCCCTCCCCTCTAGAACCCTCAGTTTGTTTTTCAGAGTCCATCGTCTCTCACGGTTTGTCTACCCCTCCGATTTCCCCCCTTCATTTTTCCCCTCCTGCTATCTTCTTCTTTTTTTTTTCTTAACATATATTGCATTATTTGTTTCATAGGTATAGATCTGAGATTCAACAGTCTTGCACAATTCACAGCACTCACCAGAGCACATACCCTCCCCAGTGTCCATCACCCAGCCACCCCATCCCTCCCACCCCGCACCACTCCAGCAACCCTCAGTTTGTTTCCTGAGATTAAGAATTCCTCATATCAGTGAGGTCATATGATACATGTCTTTCTCTGATTGACTTATTTCACTCAGCGTAACACCCTCCAGTTCCATCCACGTCGTAGCAACAGCCTTTTAAGACTCAGATCAAACATGATGGTTTGTCAAGTCTCTTCTTACTTTCCCAGGAAAAATTAGTTCCTTTTTCCTCAGGTCTTCCATGGTACTGTTTCTATTCCTAACATATACTTCTAACAGTGTGCTCAAATTTCCTTTGTAGATAACTGAATTCTATCAGACTCCGACCCCTTCCAAATCTTTAAATCTGAAATGCTGAACAGAGTGGCTGGCATAGAGTTGCCAATATAAGTACACTGAATAAATGAATATCGGATGTAGAAGATGGGATCCACATTAATTTATATTTTCAAACATCAGGGTTACATGACACACTCTGAAAGGGGGGGGCAATAAAGGAAAGGCAGTATGGTGTAGTAGTTAAAGGTATGAGCTCTACTCTAATTAAGACAGTAGATTAAATGCACAAAAACATCTATTTTTGTGGCCTTCTCAAACCCCAGCTAAAAGAGTATCAAAATTTTTTCCTTTTTCCTTTTTTTTTTAAGGGCATAAACCACGAGGATGAGGAAAATGAGAAAGAACACAGGGCAAGAGAATTTAGTAAGTGGCTGAATGAGGGGTCAAGTATTAAGAAAATCTCAGAAAACTTAACCCCAAATTGGTGACAGGGAAGCCCAAGAACTAACCCAATCTGTATCCCAAAACAGCCAAAGGCTCAAGAATTGGCGCTGTTAGGTACTTCTGGAAGAGAAGATGAAAAGAGGAGTGTAAAATAAGGAGGACTGCTTCAGAGGTAGAAGGACCACTAAATTCCCTCTGCCATCCCCAAGAAAAGTCTGTAAACATATTTCAAGGAGTAGATAAAACAGAGGGTCTTTGGAGAGCAAGGGGTACTATGGTAGGCAGAATAATGGCTCACCAAAGATGACAACATCCTAATCCCTGGAACCTATGAATATATCCCTTTACATGACAAAGAGGCCTTTACAGGGGTGACTAAAGTAATGACATGGAGTTGGGAAGATTATCCCAGATCATCTCATTGGACCTAAGCTAATCATATGGCTCCTTAAAATCAGAGAGCCTTTCCTGGGCTGTGGTCAGAAGAAGACGTGACCAGAGAATAATCTAAGAGATGCCATTCAGTTGGTTATGATGATGCAGGAAGAGGGCCAAGAGCCAAAGAATGCAGGCAGCCTCTGGGAGCTGGAAAAGGCAAGGAAATGGATTCTCTCCTAGAGCCTTCAGAAAGGGATGCAGTGTTGATATGTTGATTTTAGACCAGTAAATCCCATATTAGACTTTAACTCACAGAGCTGTATGATAACAAGTTTGTACTGTTTTAAGCCACTAGGCAATAAAAAGAAAATACAGGGGCTCCTGGGTGGCTCAGTCAGTTAAGTGTCTGCCTCAGGCTCAGCTCATGATCCTGGGGTCCTGGGATCGAGCCCCGCATCAGGCTCCCTGCTCAGTGGGAAGTCTGCTTCTCCCTCTCCGTCTCTGCCCCTCCCCCTGCTTGTGCTCTGTCTCTGTCAAATAAATAAAATCTTTAAAAAGCAAATACAGACACTGTACTGAAAACAGGGAATTTAGGAAAATGTACACATACCTGATGCTAGCCCTTTTTTCAGTCAGTTCCCAGAATACCTAAGCCAGGCCTGCTTCACCCTCTAGGCAGGAACCTGGCACAAACTTCTCTGTCATTACTTTAGCTCTAGTTGTCATTATCAACTCCCAGATAATGACACTGGGAGTTCCAACAAAGGCAGAATCTGTTATTTGTTCACCAGAATGTAGTTCCTTTCCTCCCCAGACACACAATTCAACATTTTTCATTTTTCTTTGAATTAACGTAGACCCACACAAACAGCTTCTGGCCAGTGGAATGTGGTTGGTAGTTGCGATGGAACTGAGCTGCCACAACTGAAAGACACCTGTGTTCTCTCTTCCCAGTTCTGCACTCTGTGACACCATGCTGACAGCGTGAAAACCGGCCAGGATGGGGGTACCGACACCATGTAGCAAATGCTACAAATTACAGCTCTTTCCTCCCCAGTGAACCGGTTGTTAAAAATATAAAAACTCCTGCATGATCTCCCGTGTTAACTAGATGTAGAAGTTCCTTTGATCCCTTCCTCAAGAACCACCAAATGCCCACGAAGATGTTTCTAGCTCATCAGGATCACCAATATTGGACTTGATGTGAAAAATAAACTTTTATTGTGTGAAGCCACTAAGATCTGGGGGATTGTTAACAGCAATTGCCTTTTTTTTTTAATTTTTTTATTGTTATGTTAATCCCCATACATTACATCATTGGTTTTAGGTGTAGTGTTCCATGATTCATTGTTTGTGCATAACACCCAGTGCTCCATGCAGAATGTGCCCTCCTCAGTACCCATCACCAGGCTAACCCATCTTCCCACCCCAGCAATTGCCATTTTTACACCAGCTAAGCTGCCTAGCCTGCTACTCTCAAGTACAGCTCATACCGGCAACTCCTGATCATGGATTCAGACTTTCTAACTAGCTTTTAGAATCCTACCCTTAGACAGGAGCAATCATGGATTACTGGACACCTGAAGACAGCTCTGACATAAAGACAAAATACAGAGTGAAAGTAACTCAGAGAAAACAAACCAAGTAGGGCAGAGAAAATTTTAAAATATTTATCATTAGTATCAGAGAAGTAATAAAGAAATTGCAACTATAAAACAAGAACAGCATACTATAAAATAACAACATTCAGAAATTTTAAAGGGAGCTCACGGAGATTAAAAATTTAAGGAGAAATTGTTTAACTCAGGGGTAACACTGGAAAATAAAGTTGGTAAACAAGCCAACCACAAAATAGAGCCAAAGGGCAAAATGACAGAAAACAGAAGAGAAGGAATAAGAAAAATAGAAGTCAAGAGGAATGCTGAATAAAAAGAGATTCAAAATGAGAAGAGAGAAAATGGAGAAATTTTTCAAGCAGAGAGAAAAAGAATTTCCAGAATAAAAGAGCTCGTCAAGTACTCAGCACAACTAATAAAAACAGCCTCAGAACAAGAGTCTGTGACGCTTTAGAAATTGCAGAAAAACAAGAGTCTACATACTTGCTGGACAGTATAAATAGATCATACACAAAGAAAAAGTAATCAAAATTGCTTCAAGCTTTTTGATAGCAATACTGGAAACTAAAAGGTAATGGAGCAATGCCATCAAAATTCTGAGGGAAAGTTATTTCCAACCTAGAATTCTATAGAACAGACAATGTGAAGTTACAGTAAGACTCTGCAGACAAGCAAGGTCTCAAATAATCTACCTCCTTATGGCCTTTCTCAAGAAGTTACTGGAGGACATGTTCCACCTCGGTAAGGTAATAAATCACGCAACCAAGCAACAGGAGGTCCAATATAAAAACAGGCTAACGATATTCCAAAGATAACAGAGACATCTGCCATCCAACAGGTCTAGATTGGGCCTAGTCAAAAGATTCCAGAAGAGATTTTCTTCAGGAACATGAAACTGATGGAAGAAGCATGATTGAGACAACTGACAAAGATGTGAATTAGTGATAAGTAAATAAAAAACTAGATCAAAGAAAAAGGCGATTGTTTATTTCCAAGGAAAATAAACCGTGAGGAGAGAAAAAACTTAGCACAATTTACAACATGGTTCAGGGGAGAAAAGCATTTACACAGGAAATTAATGAAAACACCAGATACTGCTCTAACCAATATTATGAAATAACAGTGAGAAGACTGGGAAGGATATAGATGTTGGGTGGGGAGAGGGTGAGGAGCTAAAAAAACATTTTCAATAGTAGAAGTCAATAGATTATGCCAGCAACTGAAAAAAAATCAGGCAGCAAAATAAGCACATTATTTAGAGATACATAAATACTGAGTAATCAGCTAAAAGTACTTACCTGTGGGAAGGGGGAAATGAAAGAATGTTATTTTTCATAATAAGCCTTACAGAAAAACTGTTAGATCCTTTAAGCTATGTGTCTGTATAACTTTGTTAAACAAAGTAAAAATAAAGAAGGAAGGGAGGAGAGTATGGAACCTGAAACCAGACTATATGGGTCTGTTCCTGGATATGCTCTTTATTAAATTTGTGACTTTGAACAAGTTACTTACCTTCTCTGTGCCTGAATAACATAACATTTATAGCATGAATAACATAATATCTACCTCGTACAGTTGCTGGGAGGACTGAGTTCAAATACATAAAGCTCTTAAAAACAATACGTGGCACATAATAAGCATGGATTAACAATGACTTACTTAAAACATCTATTTTTGGGATTGTCTATAAAATAAGCTCTAGAATTCTAATGACAGGTGTAAAGATCTTATAAGTTTTTTTTTTTTTTAAGGGAAGTTATCCTTTTTGCACTGTTATTGTTTATAAACAAATTACAGATTATGTAAATTAAACCTTAACTATGTTTTATTATTTTATCAGTGAAAATAATTTCTCACATAAACTTCAAGACTGCCGCTCATAATCATCTTTCTTAAAATGCCAGCAATACTCATCTAAGAAAATCACTATCAGAAAGAATGCCTTACAATATTAATCAAACATCCAAAGTCTAAGATTAAACAAATCAAGTCTCTGCTGACATAAGACAATTTCCCTTTCTTTATTAATCAATTTAATTTAATAGCTCTCATAAAGAAGCCTGGAGCTTGCTTCAAGCAGAACTGATTTCCTAACACTATAGCTTCATCACAGAAGTCAACAGACACATTTCAGTTGGTCACAACGCCTAGATTACATCAGTCTAAAGACAACTAGAGTTACATAAAGGCAACAACTTTTACTGTTTTAAATACTTCTCTTAAAAATAAATGAATAAATACTTCTCTTAATGTATTAATGAAAATTAATTTTAAAGACTCAGTAACCCACTAACAAAACTTTCTCTTTTCCTATGTTCCTTTCCTGTTCTTTTTTTTTTTTTTAAGATTTTATTTCTTTGACAGAGAGAGCGAGCGAGAGTAGGAACACAGCAGGGGGAGTGGGAGAGGGAGAAGCAGGCTCCCGCCCAGCACGGACCCTGAAGTGGGGCTCAATCCCAGGACCCTGAGATCATGACCGGAGCCGAAGGCAGAAGCCACCCAGGTGCCCCTCCTTCCCTGTTCTTATACATATGTCATAAAGGCAACTTTAAAACCAAAATGTCCCTCTAGTCAAATAGTAAATATGTCATAATCCTCCTCCCTCCTTCCCACACACACTCGGAGAATTTTTTCTAAAAATGCACTCGCTGTCTCTGCTAGATGCTAGAATATCAAGGATTTCCAAGATGAAAGAGAAACAGATCCTTTTCTCTGAGAGCTTAAAACAAGAAATAAAATGAATATAACCATTTAAAACTTTTATTTAGTGTTCTGTATCTTGCCTTTTTTAATATTCCCAAAGAGAAATAGATGCATTGTAATAAAAGTTAGAGAGCAATTAATTCCTGACGTAAGAATTATACAAATAACATACTACAAGAGGTAAAGGGGAACAATGATTTTCAATAGCAAGATCATCATCTTCAAAGAAGAGACAGATTGTCTAGAAAGAGACTTACAGAGTAAGTAGAATTTACAAATTCAAAGAATAGAGAATATGAAGTTGGATGGCATTCAAAGCTGGAAAAAAAAAAACTAGGCAAAAGCATGGGATCAGGACAGCAAGGTGCATATATGAGAAACAATTAGTTAACTTTTCATTAAAAGTAAGAGAGGTATGAAGGCTAAGCCTGAGAACACCCCAACATTTAGAAATCATGAAAAAGAAAAGGTCCCAGCAAAGAAAATTCAGCGAGTGTGGGTTTTCTGCCAGATTCCCAAGCAGGAAGTCTGCACAGAGACCTCGTGCTCTGTGAGTAGGCCTCACTTTAGCCAGAGTGCATAAAGAACAAGCAATGAGAATGGGGCTACCTTAAATCCCAAACGCGGCGGAAAGAGTTTTAGTACTTGGCCCAGATCCTTCATTAAATTTCTTTAGAGAAAAACCCTCTGGTATCTTCCCTCACAATGTACAAAAATGTATTAAAGCCACTTAGCACAATAAAGTGCTCAATAAATGGTAGCTATTATTAACACTCTAAAACTACCACCCACTATACTATCTCCCAGTTTAAGTGGCAAAGACCCTATTTTTTTTTTTTAATTTAAAAAACACATAGCTGAGAAGGTGACAGAGTTTAAAATATTTAAAGAGAGAGTCTGAACCATGGTGGCAGCTGAAAGGTCTGAGAACTCAAGAACAAGGTAAAATTGGAGGGGGGGGCAGGTAGCTGGAGTAAGAGACCAAGACAACTCAATGAGTAAAGAACAGTCATCTTTTCAACAAATGGTGCTGGGAAAATCAGCCACAGGCAAAAGGATGAAGTTAGACCCCTACCTCAGGTCATATATAAAACTAACTCCAAATGGATCATAGACCTAAACGTAAGAACTAAAACTACAAAACTCTTGGAAGGAAACACAGGTATTAATCTTCATGACCTTGGATTACACAAACCTTTCTTAGATATAGCACCAAAAGCACGAGTAAAGAAAATAAACTGGACACCAAAATTAAGAATCTTTGTGCTACAAATTGTATCAGCAGGAAAATGGCAACAACCAGAATAGAAAGAAATATAAGCAAATCATATACCTGATAAGACACTTGCATCCAGAATACATAAAGGACTCTTACAACTCGGGAATACAAACACAACCCAACTTATAAATGGGCAAAGGATTTGAAAAGACTTTTTTTCAAGGAAGATATGCAAATAGCCAATAATCACATGAAGAGATGCTCAACATCATTCATCATTAGGAAAATACAAATCAAAATCACAACAGATGCCACCTGACATCCCCCAGGATGGTCAGAATCAAAAAAGGAACAGTAACAAGAGTTAGTTAATGAGGATACGGGGAAACTGGAACCATCATACGCTTCTGATGAGAACGTGAAATGGTACAGACAATTTGGAAAACACTCTGACAGCTCTTCAGACAACTAGAGTTATCGTAGCAATTCCACACCTAGATATATGCCCAAGAGAAATGAAAACAAATGTCCAGGGGCGCCTGGGTGGCTCAGTTGTTAAGCGTCTGCCTCCGGCTCAGGTCATGATCCCGGGGTCCTGGGATGGAGCCCCGCATCAGGCTCCCTGCTCAGTGGGAAGCCTGCTTCTCCCTCTCCCACTCCCCCTGCTTGTGTTCCCTGCTCTCGCTGTCAAATAAATAAATAAAATCTTTAAAAAAAAGAAAGAAAACAAATGTCCACACAAATATTTGTATACGAATGTAATGTTCACAGCATTATTCATAGTAGTCAAAAGTGGAAACAACCCAAACATCCATCACATAACAAAGAGATAAATAAAAAGTGGTCTATCTATACAACTGAATATTATTTGGCCATTAAAAGGAATGCAATACTGATACATGCTGTATAACACAGTGAATCTTAAAAGCATCATTCTAAGTGAAAAAAGCAAGTCACAAAAGACTACATATTTCAGGGGTGCCCAGGTGGCTCAGTCATTAAGCATCTGCCTTCGGCTCGGGTCGTGATCCCAGGGTCCTAGGATCAAGCCCCGCATCGGGCTCCCTGCTTGGCTGGAAATCACCTTCTCCCTCTCCCACTCTCCCTGCTTGTGTTCCCTCTCTTGCTGTGTGTCTCTCTCTGTCAAATAAATAAATAAAATTAAAAAAAAAAAAAAGACTACACATTTCATGATTTCATTTATATGAGACATCCAGAATAAACAAACCTCTAGACACAGAAAACTAGATTACTGGTTGCCAGGGAACAGGGGGTAGTGGGACCTGGGGAAGTGACTGTTAATGGGTACTAGGTTTCAACTGGTTTGATGAAAATGTTCTAAATTTAGATTATGGTGATGGTCATATGCACAACTGTGAATACAATACACTGTACTGAACTGTACACTTTCAATGGATGAATTTTATAGCATGTGAATTTTATCTTTTATTTTATTTTTTTAAAGATTTTTTAAATTTATTTGACAGAGAGAGACACAGCAAGAGAGGGAACACAAGCAGGGGGAGTGAGAGAGGGAGAAGCGGGCTTCCCGAGGAGCAGGGAGCCGGATGCAGGGCTCGATCCCAGGACCCCGGGATCATGACCTGAGCCGAAGGCAGACGCTTAACAACTGACCCACCCAGGTGCCCCATGAATTGTATCTTTTAAAGACTAGGTCATTCTTCAAAAAAAAAGCTAGGGCAAGTTTTATAACTAACTTTCTCCTAAAAAGTCTCCTTATGAAACTATTCTCAGAAGAATTTTGGAGGACTTTGTATTCTGTAATAAGAAAGAAGTTCATTCCAAAACAAAGCCTACAAAGGGATAATTTATTCTGCAGAAATGCAAAAAATACCTGAGAAAATCTCTGGAATATTCTACAATTCCTTAGCTACATAATCTTCCAACCAACAGCAGGAAGTAGAAAGTAGTAGTAATAATAAAGGTAACTGTTATTATTAATTTTGTTATTAGTCTGTATTATCTGTCAGTAAGTATTTTCTTATTCAATCGTCATCGAAAAAAAACCCACCTTACTCAAAATAAAAGTCCACAGTAGTAGGCTAGCTAGATAAATTATGATACATTATACAATGAACTATTATGCAATCGTTACAAATTATTTTCTGGATATGACACCAAAAAAAAAGATAAGCTGGACCTTCCCAAAATTAAAAACTTTCATGCATCAAAGGACATTATCCTTTGAAAAAAGATGCCATCGCTTGGGTGAAAAGGCAGCCCATGGATTGGGAGAAAATATCTGAAAATCATGTATCTGATAAGGGACTGGTATCAAGGATATATGAAGAACTCCTACAACTCAACAACAACAACAACAAAACAACCAGGTAAAAAATGGACAAAGGACTTAATATACATTTCCTCAAAGATATATAATCAGTAAGCACATGAAAAGATGCTCAACATCACTGTCATTACACAAATGTAAAAGAAAATCACAATGAGATACTACCTCACAGCTGTAATAAAAAAACTGAAAATAACAAGTATCAGCAAGGATGTGGAAAAATTAGAACCCTTGTGCACTGCTGCTGGGAATGTAAAATGGTGCAGCTACTATGGAAAATGGTACAGCACATCCTCAAAAAAATTAAACACAGAAGTACCCGAGGATCCAGCAATTCCACTGCGGGATGGAAAAAGAAGGAAAAGCAGGGACTTAAACAGATACTTGTACATTTATATTCCCATGTATACCTAACGACCCATGTTCGTAGCAGGATTATTCGTAACAGCCAAAAAGTTAAAGCCATCCAAGTAAACAATATGCAGTGCACACATACATATAAGGGACCATCCAGTCTTAAAAAGTAAGGAAATTCTGACACATGCTACAACATCGGTGTATCTTGAAGACGTTCTACTAAGTGAAATAAGCTAGTCACAAAAGGACAAATACCATCTAATTCCTCTTTTATGACATTCCTAGAGTAGTCAAATTGAGACAAAAAATAGAACAGTGGTTGCCAGCCAACCACCGGCTGGGAGAAGGGGAGAATGAGAGTCAGTGTTTAATGTGTACAAAGTTTCAATTCGTAAAGATGAAGATGTTCCAGATGTGGATAGTGGTGTCAGTGGTACAACCATGTGAATGTACATAATGCCACAGAACTGTATGCTTAAAATGGTAAATTTTATGTATATTTTTCCATCTTAAAAAACCTGGAACTGTCACACTAAGACATACTAATGACAGGAAATAGAATATGTGTGGTGGGATGAACTGGTACTCTTCCCCATTTAATTAGATAGCACACAGAAATCAAAACAATTCAATGGGTTTGACACCTTGAAAAAGAGCCCTTTCCTCCTGGGTAACAAAGAGAACAATGACTGACAGCCAGTGATTCCTGAATTACACCAGGCTTCAAACAAGGCAGGAAAGATGTAAATGCTTCGCAGCACAATAATAGAGGTGGTCTACTGGGCTTCATATAAACTGTGCTCACCTATAATTAAGGTTGTGAGATGTCTGAGAAAAATAATGGCTTTTCTTCGTGACTCCACAGGTGACTTAGGAAATGGAACCAGCTTGATCACAGGTCTCCTTAGTACCGAGGCTGCACAGAAGTGGGGTGGTCACTTTACCTTCATTTGCTGGGCTAGCGCTCCCACTCTGTGGAGCCTAACGATAACTGGGGTAGAGAAGAAAATGACTGAGCAGAAGAAAGCACCAGTGCCTACTCTGTAGAGGCCAGAAGCACCGTTCAATTGTGCAAACTACACATGGGATTCGAGGCGACATACCTCTTCTTACAGAGAGCATGTTGGGGATGATGTCATCAGACTGAGAGAGATGAGAAAGGGGCTGGCCCTGTCCTTCTCTCCAGCCTCATCTCTTACCACTCTGCCCTGTGATCACCCAGCTTATCTTCTTGCTATTCCTCAACACCTACTTTGGTCCCATTGGAGGGATCCTGCACCATTTTCTGCCTGAAATATTCTTTCCTCAGCAGTTCTCATACACTCCCTTACCTCATTCGGTTCTTTTCTTAAATGTCACGTCCTGAAAGAGGCTTTCCTTGATGCGCTTATCTAATAGTCTCTCTCCCCCATCACTGTTTCATTTTTCTTCAGGCTAGTCACAATTTATACACAGTTTGTTTATTGTCTATGTCCTATCACTAGAATGTAAAACTCGTAGTGCAGGGATGTTATCTGTCTTAGTCATCACAACATTACCTGTGCTTTAGAACAGGGCCACACAAACAACAAATATTTGTGGAAGAAATACGGGCTGGGCACGAGAGAAAGGAGAGTACAACGGACAGGTCAGGGAGTATCCAAAAAGACCCCCCCTCCTCTCAAAGCCCTGTCTCGAAGTGCCTCCGCTTGAAGTCTCAGAACGTCCCACCTATTAGCCAGAATGCTGACCTTCATTCCTCCTACCCTGCAATAGCCTTCTGAGGGTTGTGTGATCTTTCTGTAAAAAAAAATTTGTGTATCTATACGTCAGTTCAAAGGATTTGGTAAGGGGAAGGCTGATAAGGCAGAATGGGCAAGGAAAGAACAAGTATAATTTATCCCAATGTGAGAGTTTTATGTGACAAGAGGCTGGAAGAAGACTGGCTCGTCTAGGTGGACTACAACTCACAATCACCTTGGTTTAGCAGCAATGGTGAAGACATCCACAACTCACAAGGACAAAGACAACTCCGAGTGCTCCAGACAAGAAAGAATTCTTTGACTTCCCAAAGAAAATCAGCAAAGATTTCCCTTCGGGATGAGAAAACGGAAGGGCCCTCATACACTCAGGTCACATATATAAGTTCAATTTTGTAAAAAGAAAGACACACACAGAGAAAACAATGAATGCAAATTACTAAATGCTATTTACATTAATGTATTTTTAAACACTTTAACAACAGAATAGCCAGACATTACCATATTTGTTTTGTTTTGTTTTGTTTTTGTTTTTGTTTTTGAGATAGAGAGAGATCAGGAGCAGGGGAGCAGAGAGAGGGAGAAGCAGGCTTCCTGCTGAGCAAGGAGCCAGACATGGGGCTCGATCCCAGGACTCCGGGACCATGACCTGAGCCAAAGGCAGACGCCCAACCGACTGAGCCACCCAGGTGCCCCCATATTTGGTTATCTTAAAGCCACAAATGTTCTATAAATCCACCAACATTTTCAATGCATTCATTTTATGCTATTAATGTCTAAAACATGTATATTCTTCACTGGGGCATTATGGGAGGAAATACAATAAATGTTAATAGTTAACTATAAATGGTGAAATTAAGATGACCTTAGCAATCTTAATACTTAAATATTTTCCACATAATCACAAAAAAGGAAATGTATTTAAAAATTAAGTAATTTAAAGTCGACAACTTTACTAAAGAAACATAATACAGCCACCCTACACAAGGCCTTCTGCTTCTTTGAAAGGCAGAGGAATGACCTCTAATATTGTCTTATTTACAACCTTTCCATGAAAATCGAAAATCACTATAATTCCAAACATTTTATTTCCTTCTTTACAATTTTCAACAGGTTTAATATTAATTTTTTAAAAGCAAGACTTCAAGGATACTTCCTACAAAAATTATGATTATATTAGAATTAGAATTTTTCAATGACCCTTTGATATAAGGAATACCTTGAACTAAGATCTTTTGTGGTACATGTTCAGAACCACATATTATCAATATGTCTTTCCTGGTATTAACCACCTCAGAAGCAATGTAAAATTATGGGAGAAGAAATAATAGTATCTATTCAAAAGAAATAATGTGCACTACTCAAGAGGGAACAGTGACACCTCTTTGCCTACCCAACATCCACTCCTCTCTTACACCTTTCCAACAGAATACTAAATTCATTCACGTGTCCACCCTCAGCTCCAAGGGTGGGTCCTGATTAGTGTAAGCTGTTATTTTATTTATTTTTTTTTAAGATTTTATTTATTTATTTGAGAGAGAGAATGAGACAGAGAGCATGAGAGAGGGGAGGGTCAGAGGGAGAAGCAGACTCCCCGCTGAGCAGGGAGCCCAATGCGGGACTCGATCTCAGTACTCCAGGATCATGACCTGAGCCAAAGGCAGCCGCTTAACCGACTGAGCCACCCAGGCGCCCCAGTGTAAGCTGTTATTTAATCTTGGGTAGAACTAACCAGACTGAAGGGGAAGATATACTCTAGGATGGCAGGAACAGATCACACCCTGCTTATAGACTGAACTGGTTACCACTAATTTCAAGGAGGAAACCAGCCTCTGAATAACAACTTTGGGAAGAGCAAGGCAGAGAAAGAAACTGGATCTGTGATGAAGTCATTAATTTGCTGACTCAAATAACTTTGGAATCTACTATTCTGCACTTCCTATTATGTATCCTAATATGGTTCTTTTCAAGCAAATTTAAGTCAGACTACATAAAACCTTATTTATGCAGTCAAAAGCATCCTAATTAATATGGAAAGAAATCCATCATTTGGAATTCTCTTCTTAACAAAACAGCTCAAATAGTGTATGTTAACATGTGTTAACACCTTAATGCTTAGAACTGTTTATAATTATATTTTGATCATAAAAGGAAGTTTAACTATCCCATCTGCCACAGTCTCAAGAGTCACTAAGATACCAGTATACATGGATGCATCTTTCTTAAAAATTTAAAAAGGAAAAAAACCTTACATATATTTATAAATTCTGCTTTTTATGTCAACAAATTCAAAAAAGGAAAGAAAATCTGTGGTCCCTTCTAGGGCTTGCATTTAATTGACAATAATAATCAGATTTAGTTTATAAGAAAATTGAGGCAATTCATATATATAACAGTTTGTAACTCATGTATGAACAGTGCATTTTATACACACACAATCTTTCGTATCTGTGGAAACAACTACTATAATTCATATAAAAGAAAAACATGTTCACTTTATTTATAATGACATGTCATGGTTTATTAATAACAAAGGAATCAAAACCCAAGGGTTTTGTTTGATGGCTATGTAAAAATAAATATGGCTTAAAAAAAATAAAATAAAATAAAAATAAATAAATCTGGCTTATTAGCTATACATCTCATTAGTTCTTTATTGTAATACACAAATATTGCCAGCAAATATTAAAAGACTAAAGTTTATTGTTGCCAAGTTGCTGGGGCTAACCAACAATTAAAGAAACAATTAAACCAAGAAAAAACACCTGAACTTCTGCAGTCATAGCTCAAGGAAATAGAGGGCAAAAACAAGAGGTGACAACATTCTGAGTCCACCCTTGAATTCTTAATATCTGACTCTAGCAGAATGAACCAAAAACTTCAGTTTAGCAAAATAGATGTGTGACTTCATATATATCACACCTCACAGCAGCTGGAAGGCACAATCAAATCTAAAAAATCTAATAATCTATTACAGCAGGAAACAGAAATCTGCACTTATTAAAGGGTAAAGATGAACATATAAATTGTTGTATTAAGAGGAAGGACGGGGCGCCTGGCTGGCTCAGTTGGAAGACCACGTGATTCTTGATCTCGGGTTGTGAGCTGGAGCCCCATGTTGGGTGTAGAGATTACTAAAAAATAAATAATAAATAAACTCTTTTTTAAAAAGAAGGATAAATGAGGAATGGAAATCCAATGCAATAAGGGCAACTGGTTGGCAAATGGTTCAACAGTTTTCAAATTGCTTAGTGCTAAACCATTATTGTTGGAACCAAATCTCAGCATCTTATCAGGACCACACCCTTAGGGGCTGCTTAATAAATTACATTCAAAACTGTCAGTCTTGTTGAATACATACTTCTTAGAAACTTCTTCAACTTAAAACAGAAACAGCTGAAGTAACAGCTATTCCACCATTGCTTTTATCCTGAAGGCATGAATTCTTAACACCTCCAGTTCAATGAAGGACAAAATTTTAAAAGGTGGAAGGAGCCTTAGGAAGTCACTTTTAACCCAAACTCCATATTAGGCTAGGAGAATCTAATGAATACATTAAGCAAAGACTTTTGAGAGCTTTCTATCTTCAAAATTCAAATGTTGATTGCGAGGGGTGACACAAATATATCTAAAACCTGATACCTCCTCTCAAGGAATCTATAGGATGCCCCAAGGAATTATAGGATACGAAACTGAATACTGTACCATAATAAAGATAAAAATAAAATTCTAAGAACCAAGAGGAGTCATCCAGCAAGATAAAAAGCTTCAGGAAATGCTTAAGTGATCTTTGAGTTAAATGTGGAACAAGAGGTCAAATCTGGACATTTGGCAATGCAAGGGAAGGACATTCCAGGCAGTGAGAATAGAATAACTCTGAAGCCCTATACAAACAGACCTCATTTCCAAATACTCTTTCCTTACATAGTCTGCTTTGGCCATGCTGTTTCTTGGTGTTCTTCAAACAGGACAGGATCTGCAAATAGCCATTCCATCCTCAGGGCCTTTGCATCTGCTGCTCCCTCTGCCTGGAATGATCTACCCTCAGATCCCTGCAAGGCTAGCTTTCTTAACCTACTTCAAGTCTTTGCTCAAATGTCACCTTTTCAGTGAGGACTTACTTGACTATCCTATTTTAAATTGTCATCCTCACACTCCCTTGTCACCCTACCCCACTTTATTTTTTCCACAGCACTTACTACTTACGATCTGACATGGTATATATATATTTTACTTCTTATTAGCTTTGTCCATCCCCCTGCTGAAAGAGCAGAAGTTATGTTCGTTCATTTCTAGATTTTAAAACGCTGTCTGGACATGGTAAGCATGAAATGAATATATGCTGACAAACTGGCTGATGGCATAAAGGAATGGAAAAGATTTCTGCCCTGAAATGTTATGTTACGGTACTCTTGACCAACAAAAACAAATAGATAGTTGGCAAAACCCAATTTAGGAAAGACTAATGCACAGATACGGTTCCTGGCATTCCCACTTCTACATGTCCAGTGAGCACTAGATTCTTCTTTTTACACCTCTTAGCTCCCTGCCCCCAGTAACACTGTCACTAACGCAATGGCCAAAAATGACACGAGAATTGCCAGTGATGCCAGGCACCAGTGCCTTCCCACAGTAACCTTCACTGCTACCTCTCAGCAAAGGTAAAAGGTACTTCTACTCCCATTTTTGGACAAGAGAAAGATGTACTCCTGGATTTCCAAATTAAATACATCTTTCTGTAGATGCTTAAATTCTACACTACTTGAGTGGTCACACTGATATCATGAATTAGCCAGGAAACTTACTATTTTGAATACCGTTATTAAGTGTAGCTATGAAAAAATACATCTTTGATTTCTGTTTCAGTATTGCAAAATACCTTTTCTATACTGCCAACAGATGGCCTAGGGAATACGGTTTTAAGAAAAAGATTCCTCCAATAAAAACCAATACGGTATTTTAGGCAAATGGGTAACAATGTACAGCGAAGGGCATTTTTTTTTTCCCACTCAGAAGGATCAACTATGATTTTATTCTGGGTGAAAAAATGATATCGAGTTCGTAAACAAGAGCATTAGTATTTGAATTATACTATACTAAAACCAAACAGGAACAGAAGAAAATATTCTTTATCACCAGCAGAAGCAACACTACTTAAGGAAATGAGGAATAAGCTCAAGATTTCTCACTTCAGCTAACACCTCCACAGACTGCATTATCATTTTAAGCGAAGTGACATTTTCACATTTAATTTTTAACGGCAGGCATCATTTCCACGTGGGGTTCATCCACACAGAAGTGCTAGCCTTGGCACAATTTCAATATTTAACTGAAAGTTCATTTCTGACTATAAGCAAAATGCCCCGATACGACCCAATAGTTAATACCTCTACGTGAATCCTTAACACTGACAGCTCAATTTTACGTCTTATCTAGTGGTGAATTTTGCCTTCAGACAGGAACCTATGTCTGTAACCCTCCCTCAATCATTGAGAAATGACTTATCTTTACCCCCCCCTTAAAACCTCCTGCATTTTTTTTTTTTTTTGCAACACCATTTACACTCCACAGAGAGTTTTACGAATATGACCATTCTTCGTAAGTAGAACAGCTACAAACGAGACCCCATTCCCTAGGGAGAGAAATGCCAAACCAGCGGCTGCCATCCTAACTTTCAGGTAGGGACAGTCGCAGCTGTCACGGGTCAAACGTCGCCAGTTATTACTGCAGGACCTCCTTCACAGCCACTAGGGGAAAAGCCCCATAAAACAATGTTCGGTCCTCCCTGATCTTTTTCTCTAATAAGGAGACACCTGAAAGTCACGCTGGGCGGCCGACGGCTGCAAGGGCAGCACCCAGGAGAGACCGTGCAGAGCGAGCGCTTAGGCGAAAGCAGGAAGCCCAAGTTCCTGCGCGACGAGAGGACTACCGGGAAAAACAGCAGCCGATCTGTCCACAGAAGAGAAAGAAGTCGGCCGGGAGAGGCTGCGAGTCGGGGAGGTGGGGCGGTGAGCCCCGGCCGCTCGGCGCGCACCGAGCCGCGGGCGGCGGGCAGTCCGGAGCGCCGGTGGGCTCGCGGGCGCAGGTGGGCTGCGGCCGCCCGACCGCCGAGGGCCCCCGGCCCCGGGAAGTCCCCAGGGCCTCGCCCGCTCCGCGGGGAAGCCGCCCAGCCCACAGACGGGCGCAGGAGCCGCCGGGGCAGAGCCACGTCGGAGGACAGAAGCGCGGCGGGAGGTGGGCATCCCGCTTGCCCCCGGCGGGAGGCTGACAGCCCGGGAGCGCGAGGCGGCCGGGGGTGCGCCGAGGGCCGCGGCGCGCCTGAGGGGGTCGCCCTGAGGGCGCTGCCAGCCGCCACCGACTCCCCCTCGCGCGGATCGGCAGCGCCGGGATACTCACGTAGGGCTGGTAGAACTTGGAGAGCCTCGGCTTCCCGTGGTTGTTGAAGATGAGGATCGCCTTGATCATGGCTGAGCCGGGCCGACCGGGTGGGCGCTGGGGGCCAGGGCGGGGGCGGGCGCGCGAGCCTCGCCTCGGGATCTCGCCGGCGATCTTTCCCCACCCGCCCCCTCCCGCACGCGCGCGCGCGCGCTCCCGAGCCGCGGGGCGGGGCCGGGGCGGGGCCGGGCCCGGGCCGGCGCGAAGGGAAGCGGAAACATCTCCAGCCCCGAGCCCGCTAGTCAGAGAGGCGCATGCGCACTTGGCGGCGTGCGGGTACGTGGTTCGCAGACTTCTTCCGGAGGATTGTTGCTGTGCAAAAGCGTAGTTGCGGTATTAGCAGTCAGGGCTCTGCGACAGGTTCCACGTAGAGGACCAACCGACAACTCCCAACTTTCACCGTTGGGTTGGCTTCCCCCCACCACTACTCCGGCACCTCCTTAGCGACGCCACCGGCGTAAAGCCCGCCCACTGTTGAACCCGCCGAGCCACCACTTCCGCCCTCGCCTTCCACTGAGCAAGATGGCTGAGGAACCGGAGTCCGCGTTGCAGCTACCTCCCTCAACTGCTGCTGATGGCGAAGGACCTACAGAGGTCTCCCCAGAAACAGCCACTCCGGAGCCCCCTTCTTCCGCCGCGGTCTCCCCGGGGACAGAGGAACCTGCCGGCGACACCAAGAAAAAAAGTAATTTCGAGGGCAGTTTCTTTCTAGGCAGAGGCGGGAGGTTTAGATTGCGTCCGACTAGGTCCCTGGCGGCCAATAAAGGAGCAAAATTTAGAGGAGGGCTGGTCCCAGTCGCGGCTTTCGACCAGTGAGGAGAGAGGAAGTGTAATTTTCGGCTTTCGCGACCTTTGAGTTGAGAGCCTCGCAGGGGAGCCGTCTCTGGACGCACCTTCGCGGTCCTTGGCCGCCACAGTACTTGTTAGACTGCATTCCACACTTCCTCGGAGTTGGCCAGACTGCGGGCTCTTTGAAGGTGGGAGCTGAGTGGGATCTCGGGTGGCTCCAGGGACTTAATATGGGACGTAATTATTTGATTAATGACTTAAGGTGTTAGGGATGGTCGGTAGCAAGACTGGGTTAGAATCCACGCTTTCCGGCAAGTTCGCTATTTCTTACATGAACTGCGTGTGAATTCACTCCTTGTACCAAAAAAAAACCCCTGAAATTTTACCAAGTGTGAAGAGTGGTAAGAGAAAACCAAAGGCATAGGTATCGCCTTCTCCGCCCTACCCCAAACCACTTGGAACCTTTATAAGCGAGTCATTTCATTGCTTGAGAATTGGTTCGCCATTGTAAAATATGGAAAATCCTAAGGAAGTCACTTGTCCTTGGGCATTCTGTGTATCCTCACATCAGCGATTACGATTCGGATTGGTTGACCCTAGGCCTCGGTTTTTCTCAGTACAGAGTTTTAAAGTATGGGTATGGCACTCTCTCCCTTTGAAGTCAGACCACTTCTACCTTTGGGGGGAAACTTACTCTGCCATTTCCACGTGATGCTCTAGAAGAGTAACAGAAACTTGTGATTATTTCTGTAAAGAAGCACTAGAGTCTTTCTGAAGAATTCCATGATTTTTACAGATTCTTGCTCTCTTTTTTCCCTCATTTTACTATAAGCAGAAACAGACTTTTCCAGGGTTTTTTGTTGTTGAGGGTTTTTTTGTTCGTTTTTTGGCGGGGGGGGGGGGGGGGGGGTGTTGACTTTGACAGCCTTAGTCAAAAGCTTACTACTTGACCCTGAAGATAGCTGAGTAAAACAGAGGCAAAAAATTAATGGCCCATAACCCAGATACGGCCTCAGGTTGTATGGCATGTTTTCTTTGGTCTGCATAGTTTTCTTTTTCCTTAAACCACCAATGAAAAATAGTATTTTCATTTTCTGGCCCTTGGGCATTTGAGTTTGCCTCTGTGATGAAAACTTAGTTTCTAGCCATTGAATTTCTTCCCTGAAGTTACTGTCCTTTTTTGAGGACCTCTTCTGATGGAAGAAGCTTCAATATTTCATATGCTCCACCTTTAGTTTAAGCTACAGAAGAATAAAGATTCCTGAAGCTGACCAAGGTTGTTGGTTCTTAGGAACTAATTAGGATTACTTGGGAGAACTTTCGACCTTACCAATGCACTACTTCCAGAAGATTCTAATGTAATTGATGTGGATACCTGTATTCTTGTAAATGTTAATTCTGATGTATAGCTATAGTTGAGAACTCTAAGCAAATCACCCTTAGAATTTAAAAAAAAGTTACAGCTATAACTACAGTAAGTAACTTTCCTTCTCTAGCTTCTTGCCTTCCCGCTCTTCTCCCTCAGTGTATATATAACTCACAATATTTTCTGCCTCACTTGCTGAAATACCCAGGTCCCAAGGGATTAAGGGAGTATGGAAGCTGAGTCAACCAAAATCATCTCTGTTATTTCCCAGTTCATTCATATTTAAATAACTGAAGTTATAATTATTAAATGGAGAAAGGAAGATAAACTTTCAGGAAGATAAATTGTATGTGTCCTGTGTTCTAGGTACCTTCATTCCAGGGGCAAACTTAAATAAATTGATTGCATTGACCTGGTGGGAATCTCAATTTTTAATACCAAAGAACGAAACAAGGAAGATGTAGTAGCATGGAGCTAACTTTAGGGGGCAGCAGTACACTATTTTGCTTTCAGTGTTACTTTTGATTGTAGATGTCTGATTTTTTTTTTTTTTTTAAGATTTTATTTATTTGTCAGAGAGAGAGAGCACAAGCAGGGGGAGTGGCAGGCAGAGGGAGAAGCAGGCTTCCCGCTGAGCAGGGAGCCGGATGCGGGACTTGATCCCAGGACCCTGGAATCATGACCTGAGCCAAAGGCAGACGCTTAACCACCTGAGCCACCTAGGCATCCCTGTCTGGATTATTGAAACTTGATTTCTCTGTCTGATATCTTTTGGCTCCTAGTTGTATTTTCTTTTTAATACTTTTTATTACATAATATTAAGTTTATTGTAGAAAACTTGGTGGTTACAAAAAGCACAAATAAAATCAAGTGATCGTCTATAATGTCACTACTGAGAAGTAGCATTTTGGTTCATATTCCACATTTCTGTGAACATGTGTTTGTGGTGGTTTTAATGAAATTGATATCCTATTGTACATTGCTGTTTTGTATTTAGTACATTTTGATAACTTAGTCATACTGTTAAGTATGCTTTTATAGTATGTTTCTCTAGTGGCAGCTTAATAATCTTAGGATTCAGTAAGTATGAGTTATTAGCTGATACTATTCTAAGTACTTTACATGTATTAACTAATTTAATCCTCACAACAGCCTTGTGAGGTGATATCCTCATTTTACAAATGGAGAAACTGGCACGGGGTGATTAAAAGCTTGTCCCTATATATATCCCTAGCAAGTGATAGAAGCAGGATTTTGAACCCAGGGAATTTAGAATTTTGTGCTTTACTATATTATATAAATTCTATCATAGAGTGTAATATCCTTTATTTAACCAATCTTCTGAATATCCTTGCTGGGTATTTAGGTTTACCAAGGTTTTGGTTTTTTGTTCTTTGGTTTTTTTCTTGTAAAAATAAAATCTTCAACAAAGGTGAAATCCTTCTCTTCACATCTCATATTTTCTTAGACTAGATTCCTAGAAGTGTTATTGAGCCAAAGTATATCTTGAAGTATTTGGATATCTATTACCATAATGTTCTCCAGAAAGAGTATATATACAATTGTGCTTTCCCAACAGTAATATTTTTTTTTTAAGATTTTATTTATTTGAGAGAGAGGGATAACAAGAGAGAGCACAAGCAGTGGGGGAGGGGACAGGGAGAAGCAGGGTCCCGATTGAGCAGGGAGCCCGACATGGGGCTCGATCCCAGGACCCTGGGATCATGACCTGAGCTGAAGGCAGATGCTTAACTGACTGAGCCACCCAGGCGCCCCTCCTAACAGTAATATTGTCTATACCCTTGTAATTTTACTAGTTTGGCCATTGAAAAAGGACATAACATTATCTTATGTATTTTTCTTTCTTATTTTCTTTTGTACTATCTTTTCTTCTTCTATCTTTATTTCTTTGGAATTGCCTGTTATGTCCAAATGCATTTTAAAGGTCAGTTTCATGGGGAGACCTTTGTGGGACTGTAGAATCAAGGGAAAAAATCCACAAAAGCATGAGAAAGCATATTACCTAACATTTCTACATCTTGGACATGCTTCCAGTATCATAAATACATAAACTGTATATCGATTAAAGGTTTAAGTTTTCTGAAGTCTTTTATATCACATTTTCTTTGGATGGTTCATTGTAATTGCCAGTGTTTTTTTCTTTGACAGTTGATGTCCTGTTGAAGGCTGTGGGAGACACCCCTATAATGAAAACAAAGAAGTGGGCTGTAGAGCGAACCCGAACCATTCAAGGACTCATTGACTTCATCAAAAAATTCCTTAAGCTTGTGGCCTCTGAGCAGTTGGTATGAAAGCAACGGTGATCATTTCCCTACATAAATTCACAGTAGTTCCTAGGCAACTATGAATAATTGTTGTACACAGAAATGAATATGGAGCCACATATGTTCCTTTAGTAATGTCTTTATTTCTTTTGTTGATGGGATTTCTGTACTTTATTGAATTCTCTGTGGAACTCTGAAATGAAATTATTTTTAGATTTGCTTTTATGGTGCAAACCACTTTTTTACCTACTGTATTGGTTTGTTTGTTTTTTTCTCATTGACTGACCATGCAGAAAGATCTCTCATAAAACATTGGTACAGAGAAGTTCTGGGATTTTTTTTTTTTTTTAGATTTTATTTATTTATTCATGGAAGACAGGGAGAGAGAGAGAGACAGGCAGAGGCAGAGGGAGAAGCAGGCTCCCTGCTGAGCAGGGAGCCGGATGCGGGACTCGATCCCAGGACTCTGGGATCATGACCTGAGCCGAAAGCAGACGCTTAACCATCTGAGCCACCCAGGAGCCTGAGAAGTTCTGGGATTTTTAAAATTTGTTTTGCTATCAGTGTTCCTTTCCAGTATTCTTGAGGTAAGCAATACATCTTTTGCAACGTCATGGAAGAACTAAGAGAGATGCCTATTTCATAGTACAGTACATGGTAAGCACTTTGTGGTGGTGTTTGTAAGGATTAATGTTTTAAATGCCACTGGTTTTTATCTTGGTATTTTACTACAGAATTTTAAATGGCTACATGTATTTGTTTTTTTTTTTTTGTCACGTGTTATAAGTAATATATCAGACACCTTTATCTGCAGATCACAATCTTGGTCAGTACTAACATGGGTAGTATATGAGTAGTTAGGTAATGAAGAATCATTAAGTATTTTTAAAATACAAATTAAGATTTGTATGTATTAGTGTTGGGGAGGGATATAGTTGCTTATGAACTTAGAAGTAAGAATGCATAAAATGAGTGAATTAATTTATTAAAGTGGTATGTGTTGGAATTTGTTTCTTTCTGTCATTGAGGAGGAAGAAACTGATCTAAGTTTGGCTATAAGTGGCTCTCCTGAAAGGATTATAGGTACAAAATAAGTGCCTGGTAGGTCAATCACTAGAAGGTATTTGAGGCAGGAGTCGCATAGAGCCAAAGATTCCTCCAGAGGAAGTTGCCTTTGTGATCAACTAGAGTGAGAAAATCATATTTTATAAGTGTGCCATATAGAATTTAATTAAAGAAATGCCAGAGATGGATGCATATGGTAGCTAAAACCTCAGGAGCAGAGGACTTGACTAGCATCCAAGTCTAAATGGAAAAGTTAGGGGACTGAAGCCATAGACTTGAGAGAAATGAGTAGAGGCTATCTGTACTAAGGGTGCAGCCTGAAGAGTTGGTGAAATAGAAAACCAGAAGAGTACCACAGAATTAAGGCATTACTATAAGAAATTTATGAAAAGAAGATGAAACGATGGTATGTCCTATGTTAATGTTAAGAGCCTTGACTCTTTGTGTTGCCTATATTCCGTAGTCTGAAAGGACTTGATGGATAGCAATTTGTATTAGGTTGAACCATGTAAAATTGCCATCAGTCAACCATTATAACATAGAAAAATAGCAATTTCATGTGGTTCAACTTTATTTTTTTAATGGGATTTTTTTTTTTTTTAAGATTTTATTTATTTATTTGAGATAGAGAGTGAGAGAGCACGAGCAGCAGAGGGAGAGGGAGAAGCAGGCTACCCACTGAGCAAAGAGCCCGCTGCAGGGCTCGATTCCAGGATGCTGGGACCATGACCTGAGCTGAAGGCAGATGCTTAACCGACATGAGGAGTCACTCATGCGGTTCAACTTTAAACCTTTGTAGTGAATCTGATTAGTTCTTTCCGTTTAAGCAGTAAGAAACAAAAGTAGAATCATTTTGTCACTTTCCTAGACTGAACTAGAAATCAGATCTGACTTTCATCTAGCTGTACCCCACAGTATTTTAAGCAAAATGGATGTTAAGGAAAATATAATGCTAGGGATTCTGTGAAGATAGCAGTGGTGTCAGAGGCATGATTGGATCTTCAGATTCCCACAAAAATGTTTTTGACTAGACAGCAAAACCAAAAAACAGTTGATCAGTATTTATAACAAACCTAGATAAGGGAGTATCCTCATGAACCCTAAAATGCATGGTATCACCAAATGTACTGAAAAAAGCAACAGGATTGGCACCCGGCAGCACTGAGAGAAGGAGAACCTAATATAGCCAGCCGGTATTCACTGGGAAGTAGAGCAGGCCAATTTAAGTATGGTAGCTGAAAATGAAAGGTTTTGCTGCTCTCTGGGAGCAGGTGTTTACAATGCATCTGCTCCAAGGAGGACTGAAGGGGCTGGAGCAGTCTAGCCCCAGAGGGTTCTCCAAACAGACTCAGCAGGGCTCCTTGCAGGACAAGACCCCACACTGAGGAGGAACTTCTGGAAGTGAAACAAAATTGAACAGGGTTAGGAACAGGAGAGAAGAAGGAGAGAGAAAGACCAGATAAAGTGGAGGGGAACAGGGTGGAAAGCTAAAGTTGAAGAAAACTAATTACATATAAAAATAAGCAACGGAGGGGCTCCAGGGTAGCACAGCTGTTTAAGCGTCTGACTCTTGGTTTCTGCTTGGGTACCGATCTCAGGGTCGTGAGATTGAGTCCCATATCAGGCTCTGCCCTTGGCACAGAGTCTGCTTGAGATTCTTCCTCTCTCTTCCTCAGACCCTCCCACTCGTGCTCTCAGTCTCTCAAATAAATAAGTAAATCTTAAAAAAAAAAAAAAAAAATGGAGAAGTAGAGTGTTAAATCCCATACAGTGTTATAAGAAGAAACATAACATTTCTAAAGACAATGAAGGCATGCCAGAAAGATGTGCCTGTAGTACAAGTCAGTAATTGTAACTTAATATTTCAAAACGAGCTAAAAGACAGTAAGGAAATGATACAAGATGTAAAAGAACAACAGAAATCAGCATTAGAAAAACTCAATTGAAGTGACAGAGCTCAGGGAAGGAATTATAAATAAAAGTTATTTCAGAAATGGAGATTCGAGGGGCACCTGGGTGGCTCAGTCGGTTAGGCGGCTGCCTTCGGCTCAGGTCATGATCCCGGGGTCCTGGGATCGAGCCCCGCATCAGGCTCCCTGCTCAGTGGAGCCTGCTTCTCCCTCTGGCCCCCCACCCCCCCGCTCATGCTCTCTCTCTCTCTTTCTTTCTCTCACTCTCTCTCAAATAAATAAATATAATCTTGGGGCACCTGGGTGGCTCAGTCATTGAGCGTCTGCTTTCGGCTCAGGTCATGATCCCGGGGTCCTGGGATCGAGCCCCACGTCAGGCTCCCTGCTCAGTGGGGAGCCTGCTTCTCACTCTCCCTCTGCCTACTTGTGTTGTCTGTCAAATAAATAAATAAAATCTTAAAAAAAAAAAAAGAGAGAGATTCAAGTAGGAGAAGCATAAGAGCAAATAACCGAGAATGCCTTAGGAAAAATAGAAGGCAAAAAACCTAATTTTTTTTTTTTTTAGGAGAGAGGCAGAGGGAGAGGGAGAGAGAATTTTAAGCAGTCTCCATGCCCAGTGCGGAGCCCCACACAGGGCTCGATATCACAACACAGAGATGAAATCAAGAGTCAGACACTTAATTGACTGAGCCACACAGGAGCCCAGTAAAGGCCAATTTTTTTTAATCAAAAAGAAAGGTAAAAAAAGATTTCAGAAACGGAGGCAAATAATTGAGTATGAACAAAGGAAAGTGAACATACGGATAACAGGAGTTCCTGAAAAAGCAAAGGAACAAGACAAAAGTATAAATCAAGGGAAATTTCTTAATAAAATTTGAAACTGCATATTGAAAAGTTACTTGAGAATATCAACAAAGAATAACAAGCACCAAGAAATACTCTGGTAAGATTAACTAGGCTTGAAATAAAAAGAAAAAACTTCTTTGGACATATAGGGGAAAAAAAGAGGATATGACTTTGAAAGAAAATTAGATTATCATCAAATGTTGATAGCAAAGTTATAAGGAAAGAAATTGTGAGAGAAGAATTTTATATTCAACAAAGCTGACTTTTAAAGTATTTATTTGAGATAGAGAGAGGGCGTGTGCATGTGAGCCTGGGAAATGCACAGGGGGAGGGAGAAGGAGAGATCTCAAGCAGACTCCACACTGGAGCACAGAGCCCAACTCAGAGCTGATAGCAAGATCCTGAGATCATGACCTGAGCCAAAACCAAGAGTTGGATGCTTAGCTGACAGAGCCACGCAGGCACCCCAAAAACTGATTTTAATAGACATAAACTATTAGCAATGTGCAAGAACTTGGAATTGTTCCCATGAACCTTTCCTGAGGAAGCTACTACAGAAAGAGCTTCATAACGATGAAAGTAAAGACCAGCGGTTTAAAAACAAAATCATTTTTTAAAATAATTTTATCTCCCCGAGTTGTAGCGTTCAGCAAAAGATTGCATTGTGAACATTTTACTTTCATGGAATTTTAAATTAGGTGTATTGCTTTTTTTATTAGTTGCTTTCAATTGCTAACTCCTGTTAAACGAACCACGTTGAGTTCCTGTAGTTCTCTACATCTACTCTACACTGACACTCCTTACTTTTGCCCCATTTGCCTCCAGAGCCCTTATTACTCTCTTCACCTAGTTAAATCCTGTTTATTTCTCAGGTATCTCCTCCAGGAAACTTCTCTGACCTTTATGCTAGGCTGAACGAATGCCACATCTCTGTGTACTGTACACCTTGTTATGTGCACTTGTCCCATCTGTATTCTTCTCTGTTGGTGTGTCTGCCTCTCCATTAGATCAACAGCTCATTGAGGGAAGAGATCATAATAATTTTCATAGTTCCATACTTTGTGCAGTTTCTAGCACATAGGAGACACTCGTTGACTATTTGCTGAAGTAAACTGTCATTGAGAGTCTTCATCCTAATTTAAAATGTACCAGGAGTAAAATCTCTGTCCACTCAAAGTGCCAGGAACTAAACACAAATTATTATGTATTATAGGAAATTCACATTAAAATGCACACTAATTTCTATTCTGAGTTTTTATGTTAGAACATTACTCAGTCTTAACAGTGAATTGATAATTAAGCATGGACTATTTTGAAATAAAGTAATAACTAGTGTCCATTGAGTACATATACCAGGCACTGATACATGATGTGTCTTAATCTCATTTTATCTTTCCCAGCAGCCCCATGAAGCACAGGTACTGTTATTTTGTACACTTATAAATAAGGAAACAGTGAGAAAGGTTATTTGTATTTGGAGCCAAGATTCAAACCTAGATCTATCTCAGTAGAGCTTCTATTCTTAATTACCACACTGTATTGCCTCGGGGAGAAATGGAAGCAATATTTATTCTTGTAATAGCTGGTGACCTGTGTAGTATCTCTCAACTAACTATTGCAATACAGTTTTTTTTCTTTTAAGACTATGTTAAGCCCAGGAAATTTTAGTCTTAGAAATTGATTACAAAGGAAAATTGAATGTTACCTGCAAATAATGTTTTTTTGTTTTCTAAAAAGAAGATTATCAAAAGCCACTTTGACACTGTGGCCTTTTGTTTCAGGATCTTCAGAAATGATTTTTGGTTTTGTTTTTGGTTTTTTTAAAGATTTTATTTATTTATTTGAGAGAGTGCGCAAGCAGTTGGAGGGGCAGAGGGAAAGGGAGAAGCTAACTCCCTGCTGAGCAGGGAGCCCCATGTGGGACTTGATCCTAGGACCCTAAGATCATGACCTGAGCTAAACAAAGGCAGATGCTTAACCAACTGAGCCACCCAGGCACCCCCAGAAATGTGGGGGGTTTTTTGTTTGTGTTTTTTTTTTAAGATTCATTTGACAGAGAGACACAGCGAGAGAGGGAACCCAAGCAGGGGGAATGGGAGAGGGAGAAGCAGGCTTCCCACTGAGCAGAGAGCCCAATTGCGGGGCTCGATCCCAGGACTCTGGGACCATGACCTGAGCAGAAGGCAGATGCTTAACGACTGAGCCACCCAGGTGTCCCCAGAAATGTTTTAAGTACTAGAAATGTTTTAGTAAAAAAAGACTAAACTGAAACATTGAACAGTGAATCCTTTAAAGAATAAGGCTTTGTTACTTTTTTACTTCATTTATGTTACTTTGTTTTTTTTTTAACGTCACATGGCTGAAAGTGACTTAGTAGTGGTACTCTGCCTGAAGTTCAGTACCTTTGAGAGTTTTCAAAGGTGATAAAGGTAGGGGCGCCCGGGTGGCTCAGTCGTTGAGCGTCTGCCTTCAGTTCAGCTCATGATCCCAGGGTCCTGGGATCGAGCCCCGCATCGGGCTCCCTGCTCGGCGGGAAGCCTGCTTCTCCCTCTCCCACTCCCCCTGCTTCTGTTCCCTCTCTCACTGTGTCTCTGTCTGTCAAATAAATAAATAAAAGTCTCTCAAAAAACCCAAAGGTGATAAAGATTAAAAAAAAAAAAAATATATATATATATATATATATATATATATATATATATCCAACCATTTGTGTCATTCACCCCCCCTCCAAAAAAATGCACAAGTAGCTCAAATATTAAATTTCTTGATTTTGGACTATGTGTAGCATTTCATTTGGAGAAATTCTGTCATTATTATGAGTAAGTGGAAAAATTAATATTTCCAATAATTACTTTCTTGAATAAACCTCCAAATGCTATTTGTAAAGACAATATTTAAAAGTTTCTTAGTTATAAAAAGTTAGGAACCACTGTTCTAGGACCAGAAATTCTGTTACTTTTAGTCCTCCATAGGAAAGATATGATGGAGCTTTGAGAGATCTCATTAGTTGAGTAAGTTATTAGAATTAGAAGGAGTCTGGGGAAGCTTTTTTTCAGTTCTGAAGACAAATTGAAATAGCTGACAACCCAGAAGAGTGCAGATTAATCAGGATACCATTAAAAATGAATCATCTTTTTTTCTTTCTTGCAGTTTATTTATGTGAATCAGTCCTTTGCCCCCTCCCCAGACCAGGAAGTTGGAACCCTCTATGAGGTAATACATCAGTACTTTGCTTTCTAATGGAGTATGCACGTCTGTGTTATGTCATCATAAACTCAACATTTTAAGAGATGATATGCCATTCTTAGCTGTCATGAAAGAAGAGATTACTTTGTTATATCTAACACTTAGAACATAGTTGGATCTCAAATTACAGTGATGGAAGAATTAACAAATGAATAATACCAACAGAAGATGACTTTGAAGTACAGTAATCCAGATCTGCCTCCCAAGATGTTGAAAAGGAAGGGCTACATAACAAGAATGACTTTATTCAACATTCTTACCGTTTAGTGGCCATAATCCTTTGAGTGTACACACTAGCACCACTGCTAGAAAACAGTACATACCTTGTCATCAGAGATGTAGGAAGGGGACAAGCCCACCCGTTCCTAAAATGCCAGTTTTTTGTTGTTGTTTTAAAGATTTTATTTATTTGACAGAGACACAGCAAGAGATGAACACGAGCAGGGGGAGTGGGAGAGGGAGAAGCAGGCTTCCCGCAGAGCAGGGAGCCCAATGCGGGACTCGATCCCAGGACCCTGGGATCATGACCTGAGCCAAAGGCAGATGCTTAATGACTGAGCCACCCGGGGGCCCCAAAATGCTAGATTTTATTAAACATTTATGATTACTGATGTGTCCAAGTGTAACCTGGATCTGTTGAAAGAGTCTTGTAGATAACTTACATGGATGAGGATATTTATGATACACGTAACATTTTTTTCCTTAGTTTCACCTAGGAATAATAGAAATTATATGGAGTTTAATTTATTGCCTTTTTTTTTTCCTTTTTGTAGTGCTTTGGCAGTGATGGTAAACTGGTCCTACATTACTGCAAATCTCAGGCATGGGGATGAAGTACAGAGAAAAAGCTCTTGCTAACCAGATGAATCTTCACAAAGCAAACAGCTCTGGAAAAAGTTGATACTTGTGACAAGAGACTTGTGTATGTGATCTACACAGCATGTATCTACTATGAATCATGTTTATGCATAAAGAAATCCATAGAGTAGATGGACTCACAAAAATGTGATTTGTATTAATACATAAATCATCATAAAAGATTGGCTTTACAGTATACCCATTACTAGAACTATTGTTCCAGATCAGCCACCAAGGAGTTGAAAAAGGAGCCTAAGACTGTAGAAAACTCTTTGTTACCAGTTCTCGGTGACTGAAATTGTTTACTTGTAGACAGAACACTCTGCTGCTTTTTTCCCCCACTGTGAAAGTCAGTTTTCTAAAGGATTCTTTTTGTGCGTATTCAGGGAAGTTCAGTCTGTCTGAGGTACGGGGTGTACAGTTACATCTACATTGTGAGGGAACTTAGTCCCGTTGATCTGCTGGCTTTATGTCCTACACAGTCCAGTAGGGGGCAGCCTAGCTGGCAGAAGGAGTTAAGCAGTTTGGTTTTACAACTTTGCCAGATGATAATGGAGGAAAATAGAGATTCCTGCTCATTTCTGGCAAACATCTAGCCAAGAGAGCACGCATGTTGACACACTGGAAAGCTGCTTTAGAGAATGTGTGTCGTTTAGAATTATTTTATTGAGAAACAAGGAATTTTACAACTTCTGGACAATTGAGTCATAAACCCTTTGCAGTCCCATCATTTAAATTATTGTGAGCCCTAATGGTTGTAACTGTGGTGTTATTTTGTGTCTTACTTTTACAGTGTCAGAAGCACTCAGTAAACCCGGCGACCTCTTGAGTTTTTTATAATCTGTTTTCTAACTTGAAAACACTCGAATAATAGGATAGCCTTAGAGTCTATATGTATTTCATGCTGTGACTGAAAGTCCCATTTTCCCTGATACTATTAGGCTGGTAATTGCTTGAAGTGAGATTCTGTATTATATCATTCTGTATTATAATGGTAATGTAGCATTTCAGAAAGCATTCCAATAAATTGAATGGAATGTCCAAACAGGAACTAAGATGTATACAAGAATTCTTAGTGTTTATTTTCAAAGGTAATAGGAATGTATGATTTTGTCAAAAGACTTTGAACTACACTCTTGTCCCTTTAATCCCACAATGTACTTTATGATTAATGATCTGCCCTGTATTAGCCTTGGTGTATGCTAAGGAACAATTCAGTTTACAGTGATGAAATCACGGTACAGTTCTCATTTTTCTGCCCAAGAATGAATTTTTTTTATGAATTTTATTTTTTATTTTATTTTATTTTTTCATTTAAATTCAATTAGTTAACATACAGTGTATCCAGAATGAATTCTTAAGTTCCCTTATGCCGATGACCCTGTGTAATAAATCAGTATAGCTAGTAGTTAGCACTGGAATAATACAGGTCGAATTCTGCAAATTAATCTTGTAAAACTAGGTAAGAAATCTGTATATAGGTTGAGAGCTGTGAAGTATATTTTGAGTCAAATAAGTTGGATATAGAAAAGATCTGTTCTCCAGCTTTGTCCACTTACAGTTTATTGAAGGGTGTGAATATATTTATTTATTTATATGCATATATATATTTAACATGTAGCAAAAATGTGTTTAAATTATATTAAATTTGCCACTAAGGTTTCAGGGGATAGGATACTACCTCAGCAATCAGAACTGCTTGAGTTTGAATTTATTTATTAGAGCAAAAGAGAGCATGAGCAGAGGCAGAGGGAGAAGCAGACTCCCCACTGATCAAGGAGCCTGATGCTGGGCTCGATCCCAGGACCCTGGGATCCTGACCTGAGCCGAAGGGAGACTAACTGACTGAGCCAGGTGCCCCCACACCTTGCCTGTTTTCATCTCTAATAACCTTGAAGAATATATAGGACTTCGCTACATTTTTTTCAAATCTTATTTACACTATTATCTCTTAAATCCTTACCCAAAGGATTTAATCATTCCATGCTGACTTTGCAACATTTACTTTTAAGCCTGGATCTCACAAGTTATTGAGTGACTAGAAACTAAAATACAGTTCACAGGTATTTTTGCAGTTACCTGGTTTAAACTGTCTTAATTGCAATTGAACCCGGGGGTTGGGGGGCACTGAACCCTTCCAGTTATATTTTAAGTTTCCTCTGGTTTTGTTTTTTTAAAGATTTTATTTATTTATTTGAGAGAGAGAGCATGAGAGGGGGGAGGGCCAGAGGGAGAAGCAGACCCCCCGCTGAGCAGGAAGCCCGATGCCGGACTCGATCCTGGGACTCCAGGCTCATGACCTGAGCCAAAGGCAATTGCTTAACCAACTGAGCCACCCAGGTGCCCTAAGTTTCCAGTGTTTATGAGAAAATCGATGTCTGCAATGTCATGCTTTGTCCTACTGTGCAATGGTGACCCAGAGCCCACGGAACATCTATAATGAGAACTGTGCTTCCGCTTTTGACGGTATCTGTGCCAAGGATTTCATCAAGAGTTACCCATGTTTAGGGTCTAAGGTAAGCTGAGAATGTTTATCAGTGATCCAAATAAGTTTTGATACTTCGTGGCATCTATGATTTCCTAGATGTTTTAACCCTCAGGGGACCTTAAATACCTACTTAGTTTAGAGAACTGAAAGTGCAGACTATGCCTTAGATTATAGGGCCTTAGTCAACCTGATTCATCTGTGCAGAACCAAAGTGGGCTGGTCTTTGGTGTGCAAGGGGTATGAAAATGAAAATCACCCTCCCTACAGCTTCTGTTTCATTTCCCAAGCATTCTACTATTCTGGGTAATTACCACTTCTGGCACTGGGGGAGTCAGCTACAGACCACATAATGGATGGGAAAGTATTCAAAACAATTCAGCAGGTGTAGTCATTCTCTTTCTCTACAATATTAGCCAGCCCACGCTGGACTATCCACTGTTCTCTGAATGCGCCTCGTGCTTTGCGTCTTATTTCTGCTCGTGCAGTTCACTTGCGTAGAACTTCCCCCGCTTCAAATCTTACCTCTCTGCCTAATTCTGATTTTAACTTTTCCTTAAAGCCTGTCTAAATCATTCAGGATACTCTCTCCCTCATAAGAGCACTCACAGCGAACTTCCACTATTACAGCCCTACTGCATACTGTATTATAAATGTGCATATAACAACCTTTCGTGATTGTAATGTGCCTGAAAATAGGATGCTTTTTGGTTTTTTATTTGGTACCCACACATAATATTTAGTACATTTTCTTATATATAATCAGTAATTCATTATATATTGAATGAACTTTTTAAATGTGACTTGCAAGATATTTAATGTGGCAAAGCAACATTAAAGGAAGTAAATTTTTATATGGTGGAAGATAAAGGAAAATATTTACAACATATGTATGGTTTTAATACCCAGTGTGTATGAAGAACTCATTTCAGTTGGAGAAAGAAAAAAAAAACCTGAAAACTGAGCAAAAATATTAAAATGCAATTCATAAAAGAAAAAAGGTGGGTGGGGAGATGGGTGAAGTAGTGATGGTGATTTAAGGAAAGCACTTTAAGGATGAGCACCAGGGGATGTATGGAATTGTTGAATCACTGTTTTGTACACCTGAAACTAACATACCACTGTTAACTATACTGGAATTCAAATTTTTAAAAAATTTATAATAACATGCCTAATAAAGCACAAAAAGTGCAGAACCCCATTACTTACCCAAATAAATATGAGATGCTATTTGTCACCTACCACAGTAGCAGTCGTGGAAAGCACGGTGACTGTCAATATTGGCAAATTTGTGGGGAAATAAGTACTGTCATATTCTTGGTGCATGAAATATGAATGAACACTACATCTTCAAGGGGCAGTTAGGCCAAACCTATCGAAAGCCTTGAAACAACTCTTACTTGTACCTTCTTGACTCACATACTAAGTGCCTATTAGGCCCTCAGCTTTGGTATAAGACAAGATCCCTATTCTCGGCACTTTTGCTCTAATTAGGCAGGTTTTTAGATTTAAACTGAACTTGAATGTTTTTAACTTGAGTTTTTAGAAATAATGGAAAGTAAAAAGATTTGGTACCAGATACTAGATGTACCTCTGTTTTCTTACCTAAAGTTAATGAAAAAACATGTATGTTTGAGCAAGTTAGGGGAGTCCTTACAGATCCGCAGTTCCTTCTCTGTCCTCAATAGCGGATACACACGAAGCGTGTGGCCATCGCCATAAAGAAGGCCCCATCGTTCTGAAATGGCTCTATTCCTTACACAACTGTCTTCCTGTCTTCCTCCCGCCTCTGCCAACTATTTACTGTTTGTTCTACTACCTAGATCTTTAAAGCTTATCTTTTGCCTCATCCCCACCCCCAGTCACGCTAAATCTCCTCTCAGTCAATGGCAAATCTGTTCCTTCCAGTCGTTGGGACTTTTTTTTTTTTAAGATTTTATTTGAGACAGTGAGCGAGCAAGAGAGAGAACATGAGGGGTTGGGGGGGCAAAGGGAGAGAGAGAAACAGACTCCCCGATGAGCAGGGAGCGGGGCTGGAGGCTCCATCCTGGGACTCCAGGATCACGACCTGAGCCCCCCACCCCACCCCCCAGGCGCCCCATCGTGACTCATTCTGGATCCCTCTCTAACAGCGCACTTCAAATCTCTGCAAATCCTGACACCTTTACCTTCAAAACCTGTTAGAAAAGCAACCATTTCTCCTCTCTTCTGCCCCTACTCTGGCCAAAGCCACTGTTATCTCACTCAGATTGTTGTTTAATAGCCATCTAATTGGCTTCCCTTGATCTGCTTGCTCTCTGGCCAAAATCCCTCAATGGCTTCCATTGTTCTGTGAGGGCGTATTTGATTTGTAGTCCCTACTTCCACACCCCGCTGCCCACATCCACGTTCAACAAGCACTTAGTATTTCCTCCCGGGGCTTTTGCATTTAACTGTTTACTTGTAAACTCCCCCCCCTCCCCCTCCAGCTACAAGTCTCACTAACTTCCTTCAGTCCCTGCTGAAATATTTCATCAGAAAAGTGTTCCCCTGAACTCCCCTAAAATGACAATTCCTCACCACCCTCTCTATCCAGCTTCTCCTGCTGTATTTGTCTCCATTATATATTTGTGTACATTACGTGCCCATTTCTCCCTGGATACTATAATATTTGTTGGGTGTCTACCTTCCTCACCCCCACCCCCACACCTCCTAAGAGCATAAGTCCTGTAAGGGCAGAGACTTCATTTTGTGAAGAATTCTTGGCATATAGCACATGCTTTTTTAAAAAATGTGTTGAATAAATGGGTAGACCATTACTTCCAGACCTTTAGTAACTCTTGTTCCCTGCTGTGGATATCTACCCTATGTCAGTGTTTGAAAATGTGATAATCATTGCCCTGGGCAATGCCAAGTACTGTGGAAATACTACTTCCCTTCTTCCTCTTCCTCCTCCTCCTCCCTTTTCAGCAGTGTAACTGTTCTGGGAAGAATTCAGGTGTCGTTTGCACAGAAACCAAAAGCAATTGAGAGAAGTCTGCTGGATTTGAACTCACTACCCCAGGATCCCTAAAGAAAACCTAGCTAGCAGTCAAATTAGCCAATTACCTCTGTTTTCCCTAACTTTGTCATTCATGCATACACAAGGCACAGTGTGCTGGGCACTGAGGGGGATATAAAAGTAAAATGTAAGCGGAGCCTGTCCTAAATGTTGTGCGTGTCATGTTATGATTCACATAAGCAACAGCACTACATGCTCTGACGTAGTAAGTGCCCTAAGAAGGATACTGATTATCGCCCCTTTTCAGGGTGAGATACAGCTAGCTCACTTGAGAGAAAAGCATTTGAGCTAAGACTTCAGGTAAGATTTGGATATATGGAAATGGCCTTCTAGAGTCTAGTCACAAGGAAAAGCTTAAGCAAAAGAATGGATTGGGTAAACACAAGAGATAGTCACTAATTCACTGGAAGATAATATTTGTTTAAAAAAAATGGCAAAAGGTGGAAAACTTGGAATGCCAGACTGACATTGTGTATTAGAAATAAGAGTTACTGAAAATACCTGACTATGAAATGACATCATTGGTTGTTGCCTTAGGATAATGAATCTAGTGGCTGTGAATAAAGGATTCACCCCAAGGTCGGTGGGGGGGGAGGGGGGGTTGCTGGAACCAAGGAATCCAGTTGAGGTCTACAATAATCTATCCAAAATAGACGCTTGAGCATGTGTAGTAGCAATAGGAATAGAAAAGCAGGAAATCATGAAGTATACAGAGGTACAAAAATTGGCATTTGGTAGAAGGGTTTGAGAATGAAGCAAGGAAAGGGGTAGACCATGGTGGATGTGGTTTTTGAGCCTAGGTAGCCTCTCTGCAGAAATAGAAACTCCGGGAGTTGAAAAGCACACTTGAAAGGAGTTTCAAATATGTTGCATTTTAGGTGCCAAACCATGTTAAATAGAACTTGCTCTCAGTATATAAAATTAGGGAGAAGTGGGAGGCATCCACATAGAAATGACCAATGAAACTGTGTTTGTGGGAAGATGTAGAGAAGAGAGGCAATGAATATGAATGTGTGAATGCAGCTATATTAGGATTCTTGAAGTCTTTGAAGGTCAAGAAGAGCCAGTGAAAGTAGATTAGGATAGCTAAAATGAAGTAATTCGGAGACTCAATAGAAAACATAAGAATAAAAAATTTTTTCGAGTAAACAATAAAAAGTGTACAAAGTACTCTGCCCCAGAATACTTCAGTTAACCACCTCTCAGCAACCTATATCACAAAAGGTTGGCTTCTGAGGCGCTTTCTACCTCTTTTTGAACAATGGTGATTGCACTGTCATTTTTACTCCCTAACAACATTATTAGAATACTTACAGTGTAATCAGTTTAAAACAGAGATGTTTAAAATAAGACTTTGGGTGGCACAAGTAAATGTAAATATGTAGACACGCATACATTGAAGCAAAATGGGGGTGGGGGAGTGGGGAAAGACTGGTCTTTGAGAAATTTAGGCTTTCAATAACCTTGAATCCGAATTATTCTCTGGGTCCGTTTATAATGAGACAGAATGAATCTATACTTGCATTTCTTCTGTCCCTCACACTTTTCATTCATACTCACTTCGTGTCCTTCACAAACCGTGCTGAGTGCCCTGCACAGCATAGAGACACGTTTCCCTAACCAGTAGGCTCTTTGGTGCACTCCTCGATTTGATTTTAATAGCCTCCTTAGAACCCTTTAAATTACTGCTTTAGAAGCCATTAATGATACATCCGGTCTCTGCACCGAATACATTATTTTAAAGGCAATGTTTGATTTTAAAACTGAAGAGGGGTTCCCTGGCCTCCCAACGTCTCCCTCGTCTTGCTCGAGACCCGAGTGTCCTTTGTGAAAATTGTATTTTCGGTACAGTACATTTAGATGTTTTTTCCAAGAAAGACTTCCACTTTTTTTTCTCCACCTAGCCTGGAACATGTTCTGGATACTTTCAGTCGACGACACAGGAGCTCTCCAGCTAGGGAGTGGACGCCCTCGTCAACCTTCGCAAGCAATTCTGAGTTCCCACTTCTATTCGGAAGGGAGGGCCCCTCCCTCCCCTCTCCTCAGCGCCCCCCCGCCCCAGCCTTCTGACCCTTTGCGGTCTACGTCCCCGCATCGCCGACCCGCGCGGCGGGGAGCCTCCCAGGGCGGCGGCGACGCGGGAGTGGAGGGGGGCGCGGAGCCGAGGGGCCAGGATGGGCGGACACAACGCGCCGCGCCGAGGTGGGCGGGGGACGGCAAGAAGCCCACCGAGGAGGCGGGGACGTGGAGCCGGGGTCCCCGGGAGCGCCGCCGTGCCGGGGGGTGGGGAGGGAAGAGGGGACCCGGGGCGGCGTGCGTGGACCTTGTCCGCACGCTCCCGCCGCCTCCGCCACGGTCCCCAGGTCGCTCCCCGCCTCTCCCCACCCTCCGAGGGCCGTTGGTACAGTCCCGCCGACTCCGAGAGCTTAAAAAGGGCCGGGCCGCCGGACCCAGCCGACTCGGTCCTGATTTGTGCGCGCGGCGAGTTCTACCGCGAGCCCGGATCCGCCACGCTGCTGGGGGACCTGGGGGTGCCTCTTGATATCTTCGTGGGGGGCTCTTTAGCTGTGGCGCTCGAGCGTCTGGGGTGTGGGTGTGTGTGTGTGTGTGTGTGTGTGTGTGCGCGCCCGCGCGCGCAGCTGTGCAGCCAACAGCTGAGGTCCCTCGCCCCCCGCTCCCCCGCGCTCAGCCCAGCAGAGAGCCGCGCGCGCCGCCAGCCCGGCGAGGGATGGAGCAGACCGAGGTGCTCAAGCCGCGGACCCTGGAGGATCTGATCCGCATCCTGCACCAGCTCTTCGCCGGCGAGGAGGTCAACGTGGAGGAGGTGCAGGCCGTCCTGGAAGCCTACGAGAGCGACCCCGCCGAGTGGGCGGCGTACGCCAAGTTCGACCAGTACCGGTGAGCGCGCCCTAGCCCCGGCCCCGAGAGCTCGGGTGCAGGTCTCCGACGCCCCGCGGCGCCCACCCTCCGGCCGCTCGCCAGCCTTTTTCCCGCAGCCCCGCGCTGCGCCTTCTCGCCCTCGAGCCGCAGGGCTGGCGCTCGGCGCTTTGGCCCAAAGGCGGAGCATCCCGGCCTGGCCGGAGACTGCGGAAGGCTCCGGGCGCGGAGGCCACTGTACCGCTGCCAAGTGTTTTGTCCTCTTCTCGCCGGTCCACCGGGACGCTTCCAAACCTCCGCTCCTTCTCTCGGCCTCGGGAGCTGTGCTCTTCCCTCCGGCTTGCTCGCTCGCCTTGGGCGCGGCGGTGCGGGGAGACCCCCCTCCCCGCCCGCGGTGCCCCACGCGCTTGGGCTTTCCCCGGCCCGCCGCCCCTGGGGGACGGAGCGTGCTCGCTGGAGAGAACTCCATCAGCCATCCCGAGAAAGGGATGGCGGTGGAGGACACAGCCCCCCGAGCCAGTTCTCCATCAGTCGGTCGCCCGCGGCCGGGCACCTGCCAACAGGCATTTTTGCCACGATAAAATAGGCTGCTTTCAGCTCATGCTGACCCTCCCAGACCCATTTAACTTGCCGGGCTGTGGGGTTATTTCCACCCACTCTCAGGGTTGTGAATTCAAGGAGTGCTTCCCTTTCAGCCCCCAGGCAATATCCTTTCTCGAATCCTTAGTTCTGAGGCTCTGGAATGTAAATGGGAGACCGCTGCTTCCCAGATGTGCTGGAGTGAGATGGTCCTTTGCAGCTCTGGCTTCGTGATATAAGTAAAAATGAATCTCTCTACCAATCCTCTAGCGCCGGAAGTAAAACCTGATCCCCCCCTAAAGGGTGAGGGTTTTCTGTTCTGAAGGGCAGCTAGCGATTCAGTCTTTATGGCTGGTTGGGCTGAGGGTAGGCAGAGGAAAATACTTGAAAGATAAGAATAAGCAGAGATTGTTTTCCTTGGGAGCAGTTCCTTTTAGTCACCCTACCTAAACAGAGGTAAGTGTGTTTGTCGGCAAGGGTTGTTTCCTCTGTATTTTAGGATTTGAAATACAACAGCGAAGCCTGCTTAAGATCCCATTTTCCACTTGTACGTGGCTCCAGGAAATTCCTTTGGTTCCTATCCTTCTGTGGCTACCAGTAAAGCTAGCAGAGTCCACTTTTTAATTTTGCGGCTAGCTCCAAGTGAGGGCTTATTCTGGGCCAGGTACTCTTCCAGGCAGTTTAATACACCATATTAACTCATTTATCTAATGACACCTCTGTGAGATAGGTACAATTCTTACCCAGCTGTTTTACAGATGAGGAATGGTAGGCAATAAAAAGGTTGCATTACCTGCACTGGGTCAGACTTCTATCAGGTAGGAGCCCCGAGAGTCAAATTAGCATCATTATTCCGAGTCCTCACTCCAAACAACCACTAACCTTCCAGCTGATGCGTGGCGCCTGCCCTCAGCCTAGATAGATCATTGACCAAGTGAAATTCACCAACCACGGTAGGCTGGAAGGGCTCTGAATCTTTAGAACAATGGCATTTCCAGGGGCTTTCAGTTCCTCTTGATTGATAAGCTCTGAGTCACTTGAAATGCAAGCATTTGTGTTGATCTATGCACAGGCATCCGGAAGTGCAACTAAAATAGTGATGCAGTCCTGGGTGGGCAGCTGGGGCAGTGTGGAGGGAGAGATGTAGGACAGTGCAAATCATTTTGATAGTATTTTTTTTGCATGGCATAGGTGTCCAGCACTGCAAAGGATTCTGATCTCTGACCTTGGGAAAGCCAGTGCAGACAAACCAAGACAGAATGTTCTAGTGTGAGCCAGATGGTAACGTCTCTGGAAATAGCTCCAGAGAGGCAAGGGGGGTGACCCCAAAACTGGTAGAGGGAGAAAAAGAGTATTCTGACACCAAAAGTGGAGTTTATTGGGAATTAAAGGCTGTGTGCACAGCCCCTTGCGAGGTCATCAAGGGCTACCAAGTAAGGATGACTGACATCTAAAAAGCACTTACTAATCACCTTTCTCTCCATGCTCCCGCTCTGCCAGCACCTGGCCTCCTGCCTGGGGAGGAAAAGGGAGGAAGGGGCATTCAGGACATAAATGAACAGATGACCGTGTGATCAAACACTCCCCCAAATATGGGAGAAAGATTCCTTGTCTTAAAAAATCTAAGTGAGGGTGCCTGGGTGGCTCAGTCGTTAAGCGTCTGCCTTCAGCTCAGGTCATGATCCCAGGGTCCTGGGATCAAGCCCCACATCGGGCTCCCTGCTCGGTGGGAAGCCTGCTTCTCCCTCTCCCACTCCCCCTGCTTGTGTTCCCTCTCTTGCTGTGTGTCTCTCTGTCAAATAAATAAATAAAATCTTAATAAAAAAAAATCTAAGTGAATGTCGTGATTTATATCAAACTTTGCTAACTAGATGGTGTGGATGGTACCTTTTCGACCAAGAGAAACTTTAAAAGTGGGTTTTGGTTTTTGTTTTACTGATGGTGTGCTTGTGGTCCTTTCGATTTGGGATTTTTTGTGGCCAGTTACTGGTTTCTCCTGGAAAAGGTTTAGAGTGTTATTTACTTCCCTATGGAGTGTCCTTTGTTGTATACTTAAGTCAATCCCCACCCTATTTGTGGAGGAATTTTCCATTATGAGTGCTTTTGAATGTGGTTTGTGTCTGGGTTATAGCAAATACTAAGGAGAATTCTAGAAACAGCTATTTAATGAAACCTTGTTTCTTATGTTCTGGTTTAGCTACAGGGAGGAAGGAAAAAAAAAAATAGCAACATTCTTGCCTAGAGCGGTAATGTACTTTGTAAATACCTCTGTAAGAAACTTACTCTTTTTATCAGTTTGAGGCTGTCAGGAGGAGAATCAAGGAATTTGCTTCCCCCCTCCCCCCCCTTACCTTTTTTGTGCCATTAATTAAAACAGAGCAGTTATAAACGTTGTGATATAAAATACAAAAATGTCCAAAATGACTTGTTTTCATTTGTGCTGGATTTTTCTAATTAGAAAACCACATTTAAAGTTGTTTAGAGGTAGAAATGTTCACTTTTGTAAGTGAGCCATACTTTGTGACACACTTCTTTTTCCCAATGTATATTTCATCAACCAGATTCAAACTTCTGAATACCTTCCTTTCAGGTATACTCGAAATCTTGTGGATGAAGGAAATGGAAAATTCAACCTAATGATTCTGTGTTGGGGTGAAGGACATGGCAGGTAATACAGTTAATTCATTTGCAGATGCTTAGTCGATGATCTAGTCCAGCCTAAGAAAAGGCCAGTACCAGAATGGCTATAGGTCTTGGGAGCATTAACAAATTTCATGATACAGTTATTTGTTCAAAATGTCCCAACAGAAATTCTCATGGGAATTAACATCAGGGGTTTAGGCATACACCATGTATATCAAAACCAGCCCCCCAAATGAGTAGTAAATCGAAGGAGGTAGTAACCAGTTTAACTTAATCTCTCTCTCTCTCTCTCTCTCTGTGTCTTCTGTAGAGTTAAATGTATACGGAATTTTGCTAAAACTTGACCTTTGTGGTGCTTTGAAGTCTGTAAACAGTTATGGGACCAAAGACGAAAGGGTCCACATTTGGACCCAGAAGAGCAATTCACAAATTCAGAAAATTTCTTGCTACTTCAAGTTAATTGTTTACTGTCTTTGCCTTTTTTTACTTTCTTTTTAGTTTTTTTATGTAGAGGGCAAGGCAGCTTAAACTAATACCAATTCTTTGAAACTTGGTTCCTTAATTTGTCCCTAGTTTCTACACTTGTGAGTATTGTTATCTCTGTAAACAGATCCTTCTCGGGCTTTTGAGAATGGTAAAAACAATACTGGCAGACCCGTTTTTGATGGGAGAGAGGAGACTTGAATTTATGAGATTTGGGGGGAGTTAGGTCTATAGAGGATTTTACTCATACAGAATGGCATTGTTTTCATTCATTCAATATTTTTTGAAAGCAGATTATGTCAAGAGTAGGACTAGGCTCTGTGGGTTTAGGAAATGAGTTCTTATGGTTTTATGCATTCAACATAGAAGATAAATGCTAATAACATACAGGTTCATACCTTTTATTAGCCTAAGGTTACATGAATAAATATTTTCTGCAAATCCAATATACTTCCGTTCTCCCTCCATTGTTGGGAGTTAATCACAGGTGGGGTGCTCTAAATCTACAAAATATTAACATGATGGCAGTAAAACGTCTGGGTGTTAACACACATACCTTTTGTCCCCCAAAGGCAGGAGAAAAGAGAAAAGGCCTGGGGGGCAAAAAAACCCACTATAAAGTGATCTTACAAGTGTGATGCAGTTATGAGAGATGATTATCTTTATCCTTTCTCAAATTTCTCTGAGGTTTTATAATCGAGTTGTAGCCCAGCTTAATTGAGGTCTTAAAAGCTGCGTCTTGCAGAAGATAAAAGGTTGCTGGTTTTGTATTTCTGTTATCAAAGTAGTAGTACAACCCGATTTTTAAAAACACACTGTTCTGTACTTCGGTTATGCATCAGCATTGCACCTCGTATATGCACTGATACGGAAGACATAGTATGTTACATGTTGCCCTGAACGCTGTTAATTACAAATCGATGACATTTACAAAGCCAGCTGAAATGGTTTGTGACCCGTCCTCTCGACAGTATGCAGCAGTAATCAGCTCTGGGCAGAGTGTTATGCGGCTCTGGGTGCTGCTGGACCATCCACTGAGTTCCGTTGTCTTTTTGTGTCTATATGTAGCAGTATCCATGATCACACCGACTCCCACTGCTTTCTGAAGATGCTGCAGGGAAATCTAAAGGAGACCTTATTTGCCTGGCCTGACAAAAAATCCAACGAGATGATCAAAAAGTCTGAAAGAATCTTGAGAGAAAACCAGTGTGCCTACATCAACGGTAACTAACGTCGAATACCTTTTTCTAAGGGCAAGTGGGAAAAGCCTTGAACTCCCTTCTGAAATACTGCTTACTTGCCCACGTCCAGCAGACTTTGGTTCATGGAGTCATGGTTTCAGATACTTGGAAAATGATCTAAAAGCAGTAGGTTTTGTTTTTTTAAAGCTTTGCATCTGAGTTAGAATCACTTTATTCAAAATACGTGCAGTAGATGCACTGAAAAGTCATTTCCTGCGAAGTCTGAGGACAGTTAGCATTGAATATGAATTTACAAAAGTAGATTCTTTTATTTTTATTTTTGTTAAAGATTTTATTTTTGAGTGATCTCTACACCCAACATGGGGCTCAAACCCACAACCCTGAGGTCAAGAGTTGCACTCTCTGTGGCCTGAGCCAGCCAGGCGCCCCAAAAGTAGATTCTCTTAATAAGGGAGTGAGGCCAGGTTGGAAATATTAGTCTTTGTGTTAGAAAATGTAAGGAAATGTTCTGGAAATGATTAAGAATGCTGGCTAGTCCCTGTTTTTATAAAATACATACAGCAGACTTAAAAGCATGTTCTCAAGGGAATCTTTATAGAGCATATTATTTACCAATTATTTATAGATCTCTACCAAGAATTCATTCTTTCTCCTAAATGTGATCTGGGAGAGCCAGATGCTTTTCAGAAGAGGCTGTGATTGACATCTGTATTTCTAAAGGAGATAGTAACTTTCCAAAAAGCCTGTTAAAGGTGGTGGGAGATCATTTTTGATTCCCATTTATAGATGAGATTGCCAACATACAGGAACAATAAATAACTCGTCTGAGGTCACTCAGCTTTTAAGTGCCTGTCAGGATTTGAACTCAAGCCATTTGATTCCAAAGCCCGTACTCTTAATTGGGATGCCATCCCATTGATGTAAAATAAAATACTACAGAGATTTTTTTCTGGCCATGCAACTTTTTTCTTGTATCTTAAAGTCCCATATTAGTTTTGACACTTGACCTGAATTTGTTCATTAGTTTAAGAATGTAAGCCACTTACAAAGGTCAGATAGTATGGGAAATTTTCTCCCCCATTCACGAAACACAAAGGGGTCCATTTCTTATGTGGCGGGAAGCTTTTATCTGAGGGTTGGTATATATAAGACATACCAAATTTCCTGGAACAATTTTGTTGCCTGGATTCCTCCCAGTGAAGCCAAAAAGCCTTTCAGAATAATTGCTTTCAGCTGGAGTCCCAGAGTCTTTGTGAAACTAGATTAGGTCTTAAAGAGGAGGTAAGCTTTTTTTCAAGGGTCTTCAGTGCAAAACCTATAGGAGCCAAGCAGGTAAGGTAAGTGAGTCATACAGGCCAAGAATAAGGCTGTGGGTCCTGGTGTGTGCAGGCCACACTGTCTAAGGGGGACAGTGATGGCCACTCAGTTCCAGCCACATGGTTCAAATTCCTTTTCCACCGAAGTGGGAAATTCTGATTTTTCTGGGAAATTTTGCCAGTCGGTAAAATATTGGGTGGGAAAAGCTAAATATTTCTGTAGACGAATTGCCCATAAGATGAAAAACCTCGAGAGTTCAACTCTTGATTTTTACCGATGCAGGAGGGGTGCAGATGGGTGCTGATGGTGGGAACGGTGTTTCGAGTACAGGGAAGAATGTGAGGGAAGGGAAGTCACAATCATTACAAAGAATGAAAAGTTCCGGAATGGTCTTGCTAGAGACCAGGGAGAATGGGCTTGGACAGGAGTAGGAAGAGAGTAGAGTGAGATGAGGGCCTGGGGCCTCCAAAACCAGCTGAAAGTAAGAGCTTGCTTTGGTCAGTAGAATTTTATTGGGAGTATCTTGATGGATTCCGTAGCAGTGTGCAACACGGGGTGGAGAAAAAAGAAAGTTGAGACAAGGAGACCAAATTACATAAAGGCAAATGGTAGACATGCCTAGACCAAACTGGCATTGGTAAGTATCACCAAGAAAGGTCCAAGGTTATTGTGAGAGATGGTACACCATGGGCATAAGGAAAGGAGGCAAAGACGGATGGATGGACGGATGGATGGATGGATGCTGGGATTATTTTTTTTTTTTTTTTGAAGATTTTTATTTATATGAGAGAGAGCGAATACATGAGAGGGGGGAGGGTTAGAGGAAGAAGCAGGCTCCCAGCCGAGCAGGGAGCCCGATGCGGGACTCGATCCCGGGACTCCAGGATCATGACCTGAGCCGAAGGCAGTCGCTCAACCAACTGAGCCACCCAGGCACCCGGATGCTGGGATTATTAACAGTAGATACCAGACAAGAGTTTCAGGGGCTTCTCTAAAGAACGATGACTAGGTTTTGTGGGGGCTGTGACCGCAGGATTGTGCAGCTTGCATTGAGTAGTGTACGCGCTTGCAACTGGAGAAACAAACAATTTGTGTAAGGGTGGCCATCTCTTAAGAATGTAGAACTTAGGTTCAAAAGTGTGCTTAAGCCGGTCTATCATGAGCAGTAAACTATAGAACCACAAAGTCTGCGTATCCGAGAATTACGTCCCATTTTGGGAAATGAGGAAAACGGCTAAAGATCCCAGAAGTTGTGAGTTGTTGGAAGGTGGTCTAACTATAGCTGGGATAGAACCTCAGTCTTCGCCTTCTAGGCTTTGCTTTTGTCTTATACGAGCTCATGGAGCCAGATCATAAAGTATAAATCATAATTTGGTGCCTACCTTAACTACACTAATTAACACTGAATTCCTTCCTTGATTACACCTCAAACTCTCTCCTAACGAGAAATTTTTTCTCAACATATTTTTGAGTATTTTCTCTTTCCTCTCTTCCCTCCCTCCCCTCCTTCCTTCCTTCCTTCCTCTCCCCCAGGGCCCTTAGGCTTACTTCAATGTGAATTGATCAGTCTCTCAGCCAGGGCTCACCTGCCATCCTGGGGTCCCCTCACATCATGCAGGCTTTCCCTGTGCTCCTTCCCATTACTGATCCCCTTTTTTCCTGATCACTTGTCTGCTTCCTTCTTGGTTCGTGCTCTTATTTTGGTGGAAGATATCTTCATTGGCTCTAAGAGAAAGAAAGCGTTCATGGAAAGTAAGTTTTTGAGACCTCATGTATCTAAAAATCTCTGTTCTACCCTCGCAACTTGATTGGTAAGTTAGCCTGATGTGGAATTAGGACCTAGGATCTTCTCTCAGAACTATGAAGGTAATCCCTTGACTTTTCGTTTCCAATCTGTCTTCTTTTTGAAAGCCTGGTGCCATTCTGATTCTTGAATCTTTCTGTGTAATTATTTTTTCTTTCTAGAAACTTTGGAATGTTCTCTTTTGGTATCTTTTCCTATCCCCAGTATTACAGTCCTGTACCTTGATTCATGACTCTCATTCATTGTGTTGGGTAGTCTGTGGGTTCTTTCATTCTGGAAATCTGTGTCCTTCTAGTCAAGAAAATATTCTCAAGTTATTTCTTTGGGGTTTTGTTTGGTTTTGGTGTTTTGGTTCTGTTTCTGAACCTCTTATTGCTCAGATATGAAACCTCCTGAACTAGCCATCTGATTTTTTTTTTCTTTCCTATTTTTTCTTTTTATTTCTCTGTTCTTTGAGTCTTTTCTAGCTTCCTCAGTTTTTCTTCCAACCTTTCTATTCAGGTTTTTGTTTCAGCTATTTCTTTTTGTTTCTGAAAGCTCCTTTTGTTCTCTGGTCCTTTTTGTGGTATTGAGCTTCTCTCTCTGAGGATATTAATCATAAAAAAATTTTTAAGTCTTCTCCTGAGCAGTGTCTGTTTCAAGGGTCTGCATTTTGGTGGGGGTGGGGGGTGCTCTGGACCTTGTCTTTACTACTACTAGAGGCCTTGCTCAGTTGTCTCGTGGCCTTGGCTGTATGCTAATATTTGAAACTGGGGACAAAAAAAAAGTTAACTGGTAGCTCTGAACACATGGATGGTGTGTGTCAACTAGACTTCCCTCCAGGATAATCTGGCAGACATTTCTCCTTGAGGAACAACCAGTAGCGATATCTTGAAGAGCTTTGTTCTAGAGCCGATCAGATCCCCTGAGAAGGTGCTTCCCATCTCCTGTCAGGCTGGGGAGGAGGGTGGTGGCGGGGGAATCCTGTCTGGCAGCATTCTGGCAGCTAGGTGGGGAAGAAAGCAGGGATCATACCATTCAGTAGGTAAATGATCACTTAGGTCACCTGGTAACATCACCTGTTTTTCACCTGGTATCCACCGGTCCTGAGTTCGTGTGTTAGACTCTTTCTAGAGTATAGATCTCAGACTTGTACTCAGGGGAATGAGGGAGAGAAGTGGTAAAAGGGATTTGAGCCTCTACTTAATAGGCTTGCAACCAGTTCTTGGATTTTTTGCCCCATCTTCATCCTCATTTCCAGAAGCTGCCATCCCTGAGCTGTTGATACGTAGATACAGGTATGATATCAAGATGGAAGTCAGGTTAATTTGGGGCTCTCCTCACGGGGAGCTAAGGATTTAGCTTTCTGTCCTTGGCAAAGCCATTCATCTACTTTCAAGCCCTCAAACTTTTACGCTTTCATTGATGTTTTCTATTTTCCCATTGGTGTTGGGTTTTTTTGTTTTTTTTTTTTTGGTCTTTGTGGGTTGATGCCTTTTTAAAATTGTTCTAATAGGGGCGCCTGGGTGGCTCAGTCGTTAAGCGTCTGCCTTTGGCGCAGGTCATGATCCCAGGGTCCTGGGATCGAGCCCTGCATCGGGCTCCCCGCTCAGCGGGGAGCCTGCTTCTCCCTCTCCCACTCCCCCTGCTTGTGTTCCCTCTCTCGCTGTGTCTCTCTCTGTCAAATAAATAAAATCTTTTTAAAAAAATAATAAAATAAAATTGTTCTAATACAATTGTAGGGGGGTTTCGGGAAAGAGTAGAGGACACATTGCTTACGATCTTTAACTGGGAAGTCCCTTCGAAGTGACTGCTTGTCTGTATCAGATTGATTTATGATCTCACGTGGTTGGCAGAACTTTTGCCGGCACCTGTCGGTCATCTCAGCTCCTTTATCCGCTTCTCCTTCCTGGGTGTCATGTAGATTCCATCGGCTTACATCGAGTAGAGAACATTAGCCACACGGAACCCGCCGTGAGCCTTCACTTGTACATCCCGCCGTTTGATACGTGCCATGCCTTTGATCAAAGAACAGGACATAAAAACAAAGTCACCATGACATTCCATAGCAAATTTGGAATCAGGACTCTGTTTGTAAGTAGAAGTTCTCTCTCCTGGGATTAAGTGCTCTGTGGGTCGGCAACGTGACCCTGTACGCATTGAGTTTTTTTTTTGGTCCCAGATACTATCCGAATGTCTCGCAGTAAGTATTCTTGAAGTGAAGACTGAGAGCAACTTTAATGTGGGGGAGGGGACCCTTATATTCTAAGTCTTGTCTTTAATTTGGGAGAGGTCATTTGCCACTTATATTTTTTTAAGAACATAAATTAGATGCAAAGGGTTATGTGTGGCGAAACTTAAAAGTGTATGCTCTTTCCTAAAGAAGATGTTCCTTCATTTCTTAGAGAAATAAGAATAAAAACTATTATTTGATATTCACTGCTTCTGCTGTGACTTAATGGTCACAGGCCTATGAACTAGGACAACACAGATCACTCGCATAGTTAAGCTTCCCAAAGTCAAGGCCCTATTCTGAGTGCCAGGCTGCTTTTTCTTGGAGCGGTGCTGTTGTTTAGGCCATGAGTCAGTGAGAGTAGAGTCTGGTAATGTGTTCTCCTGGAGGAATAAGTATTTCCCCCTGAAAATAATCAGGTGGCCAACCGTGATCGGGTATGGCCAGTCTTCTCCCGCTGGTGAAATACATTGGCCATTCAGGGGAACGGTCTGGAATTCATAACGAGAATGTCCAGAAATAGACAATGCCTGGAAACCAGTACTGGAAACTATCCTCGCAAATCTTAAGAAAGTACCGCCTCGGAGGGAAGCGAGGGCAGAATTTTCTCAGGTGATTACCCAGCCTCGTTGTCTGCATTCCAATCCCCAAGAGATAGTCTTATCACAGGAACAAAACAACAGGGCTCCCCGGCCAAAGCCAAGTTTTCATACATGGCTAGAAAAGCAAGGACTCCTTCGGAACCGGCTGAAAGTTCTTGTGTAAAGATTCTTACACAACTTTCTTTGTCTCTTATAGACAGCTTCAGGATCCCTGGAGAACAACTAAGGAGCACCAAATCCTCTAAGGTTTTAGCTTAAGGTCTGCTAAAAGTTTTGCCCTGGACAGGGATGCGTCCAGCAGCTGCTGTCCATAATACACTTTACGAAGCCAATACTTAGATCTCCCGCAAGGCAGATGCTAATTATCAAGCACTGAGCAAGCAGATAGTACTCCAAGCTACTGCAGAAGAAAAATCACACACTAAAGGAAAAACGGGCTCGTAATTGTAAAGGCCAATTCAAGTGCTGTCCTGGTTTTATCCTCTGAATTCAGTGGAACTGTATGGGGGGAATGTCAATGAATGTCAACAATTCAATGAAGATTTTTAGAGCTTTTGGAAACCCTTTGGTCTCTGAATTGTAATTAGCAATAAATAAAAACAAGAAACCACAGACATCAGATGCTTGCCTTGTTACTTGGAGGACTAAATGTAGGTGTCTTTCGTATCCCTCGTATGTTCTTAATATTTGCAGAGATTTTTTTGAATCTATGGATTTTATTTTTTCAGTCTTACTTGACAAATTCCTGTCCGATAAGTAGCAGGATATTGTAGACAGAGAAACTCAAGGCACTTTGCCATTTGGTAATGAAAGGGAGGGCAGAAGATTTTAGGGAACTACCTGTACCCCTAAAACCAGGCCAAACCAAAAACACAAACTCATGTCTAATGTGTCCAGTGGTCCTAGTCAAAGACTTTGTATAACCACTAAAATTGCCAAATGATTTTAATAAAACTGGATTTGAATACAATTCAAAGTTGTCTTTCTGTTTAACTTGATTGGAATTTCATTTAATTCATACTTTCTTAGATTTCGATGGGGTACCAAAAGCACTGCAAAAAATGCTTTTATGAGATAAGGTGTTGAGAGGGCCAAAAAAAAAAAAAAAGCATTCAAAGCAGCTTACCTTTTTGTGCTTCACATGCCTTCACTAAATGGCCAGAGATACCAAGTCCAGGGCCTCTGGCCCCCGTGTGGTTGGCCAATATGAGCAGTTTTGCCTGAAAATAATGTGTGGGTCTGTCTGTGTTTCAATGGGAATTGTTCCCAGCATTTAAAAATAAGAGATTTCATAGAACAACATGTAGATTTCTAGCTTCTTGAAAATTTGACGTCCCTGCATTGCATTTTCATTGATGTCAGCTGGGCTCAGATCTGCCCCTTCCAGTGGGGCTACCACTCCGGTCTGGCCCACCGTCCAGCTTGCTGGTTTGTCCTGTTGATGTTACCTACAAAGACCGCATATGTATTTTGAGTTTGCTGCTCCGACTTCTGGCAGTCATTTTAGGAATACCTGTCATAATCTTGGAATTGATTATTTCCAGAAACTTACTCAGAAAGTAAAGTCCTTTGAAGGTGGTTCTATGTAGATCGTTGCTTGGTTGTTGACACCATCTTGTAGAATTATTTATATCTTTATGACATCTTTGTTTCCCTCTCATCTTTGAGAAGGATGGTAACCACTTACTGAGTGCTTACTACATGGTAGGCATTGTTACAAGTTGTTTAGAGGTACTAACTTCTGGGAAATTTCTTCATGTATTAGGTCATGTGTCGCTGCTCCTTTACATACTGCTGCTTTGACACCTTTTACCACAGACTTAGTGGCTTAAAGCAACACAGATTTATTTTCCTGGAGCTCCATGGGTCAGAAGTCTGTTTCACAGCATTAAAATCAAGATGTCGGCAGGCCTGCATTTCCTTTCTGTGAGTTGTGTGTCGAATCTGGTTTTTTGGGTGTTTTCTCTTTTTTTAAGATTTTATTTATTTATTTGACAGAGAGAGAGGGAACACAAGCAGGTGGGGAGTGGGAGACGGAGAAGCAGGCTCTCCACCGAGCAGGGAGCCCGATGTGGGGCTTGATCCCAGGACCCTGGGATCATGACCCGACCCGAAGGCAGACGCTCAACAACTGAGCCACCCAGGCGCTTTCCCTAGCTTCTAGAGACTGCCCACATTCCTGGCTCAGGATCCCCTTGTCCATCTTCAAGCCAGCAATGGCAGGCTGAGTCCTGTATGTCTGCACTCTGAGCTGTTCTTTGCTTCTCTTTGCTCCTTGGAAGGACTCAAGCAACTAGAAACCATCTGTGTCTCTACACTCTACGCTTCTATCTGTAAAGTCTCGTGGCATGTGAGCTAATATATCGTAGGTTCTGGGGGTCAGGATGAGGATGTCTGTGGGGGTCATTCTACCACCGTCTACCCTCTTGCTCCCAGAGAGCCACGTCCATCCCATATGCAAAGTAGATTGACTCCACCCCAAGGTCCCCAAAGTTTCCACCACAGTGTCAACTGAAAGTCCAAAATTTTGCCCAAATCTCAACTCAAGAAGTCCCAAGTCTCCTCATTTAAGTTAGGTATGGGTAAGGCTCTATTATAATCCATCTGGGACACCAGTTTTCCCCATATTTAGAACTGCTAAGCACTTACCAAATTTATCTGGCCAAGAATAAATGAACCTAGGATTTGACCCCAAGCAACTTCCTTTAGAAGTCGTTCTCTTTATACTTAGGTCTTTCAGGTAAGAGCAATCTGGGCCACATCCAATTTTTGTGTTTCCTACTGTATTAAAAGAAAAAAGATGGTAAACATTTTATATATGTGATATAAGTGTTTAATAGATAGTAGTTTTAACACACAGTGTGTGGCAAATAATGGCCAAATCTAAATTTGAGGATCGTTATGCATCTGAGGCTCAGTCAAAAAGGCCACTCTGGCATCTGTGGCCATCGTGGGCGTCCTGCCCACCCTGATCTCTGAGGTTTGCCTAGTTGTCTGTCATCCACGACCATTAAGAAGGAGCAGACATGCTTCTCCTCCAGGAGCTCCAAGCTCTCTTGGCTCGATGAGATGTTGACACAGATGGTGAGGCAGTGAAGCCATCAAGGGCCCAAAAGGATTTTGTAGGAAGAGAAGGAACATTGAGGGCTGGAATCGTGCTGGTTGCTGAAAGATGAATGGGATATGAAGAGGGTAAGGACTTTAGTGTTGCAGAGGAAGAGGAAGGAGCCCTGTGTGAGGAGTCCATGAAAGGCAGGGCTGGCTGTTGGGCCCCTGGACACCCTCAGCGTTCAGGACCTCCCATCTCCTTGGCAGCTTGAGGTGCTGCATGGCCTGTCCCCTCTGCCCAGTGTGCCCTTGTCCCCACTCTTTCCATGGCTGCCTCTTCTTGGCCTTCAGGAGTCAGCTCAAGTGTTATCCCCAGAAAGGAATTCCCCAACCACCTTATAGAAAAGCAAACATCCGGCCACTCTCCATCCGATTTCACTGAAGCATTTAGGAGTATCTGAAAAGGGTCCTACCTCTTTTCACTCCTTAGATGTCGAAATCTTACCAATAGGATGGGAGCCCCATAGGGCGGAGACATTGTTTCATTCACAGCCTTATCCTGAGCACTTAGACCTGAACAGAGCAGGTCCTCGGTACCAATTTATGAAGTGAATGAGAAAAGCTCTCGGGGCGCCTGGGTGGCTCAGTCGGTTAAGCTTCTGCCTTCGGCTCAGGTCATGATCCCAGGGTCCTGGGATCGAGTCCCACATCGGGCTCCTTGCTCAGCAAGGGGCCTGCTTCTCCCTCTGCCTGCCTCTGTCTCTCTCTCTCTCTGATAAATAAATAAAATCTTGAAAAAAAAATTAAAAAAAAAAAAGAGAAAAGCTCTCAATCTCCTCATGTGACAATTCTACATTCATGTACCTTTGTGCTATGGTACTTTTCCCTTGTCACCAAATCACATGTGTCATATTATTTTATATTAAGTATGGAAATTCTGAGGGTCATGTTTTTAAGCCAGAGACTTCTTTCATCGGGCCCATGTCAGTGGCTTGTCTTTTGGTGTGGGTTCATCGATCACATATGTAGACAAACCAGTTGATGAAGGAAGAGTTTTTATATGTGTTTCGTGGGAGGGGGCAGCATTAATGATTCCATTTAGCAATGGTGCTTAAGACTTTTTTTTTTTTTTTTTTACTGGCTCAAAGAGCACTTTGAAAATCGGAATGCTCAAGTTCAAGGCCAGCACACCACAAATTGGCATACAATTTCAGAAAAGACTTCTGGACCCTCCCAAGGTCCCTGGGAGCCCCGGTTAAAGAACCCTGTCTTATGAGAGCCAAAGCACATGGACAGTGGTGGCCATTTCAGGTCATTTTTGGAGCGGGGAGGGCATTAGCAAGCTAGGCTATTAGTTAACCTTTTAAAAGTTACAAAGGGGTTTCCAGGAAACATCAGAAACTGGTGCTACCTTGTCCCAGGCACGTCCACCTATTTCACAAGGTCTGTTCTCTGTGTTTCTAACAACACAAAGGACACTTCAGACTTTCACAACTTTACGGATCCAGTTGGTAGATGTGTCCTTTAGAAAGTGTGTATGGGAAAATAATACATAAATAAAAATTTTTTAAAAATTAAAAAGGGATACGGGATAGTGAAAGAAGACAGACACACAACAAATATTGTATGATTCCACTGTTATGTAAGGTACCTAGACTAGGCCAATTCATAGAGACAGAAAGTAGACTGGAGATCCCAGGGGAAGGGAGGAGGGGGGAGGGAGAGTTAGTGTTCCGTGGGTGTAGAGTTGGAGGTCATGAAAATGATTTGAGTGTAGATAGTGGTGATGGGTTTACAACATTGTGAATGTTGTATCTGGTGTCACTAAATTGCACATTTGTGAATGATTAAAATGATAAATATTATATATATTTTTCCATAATTCCGAATATTTTTCCTGGCGAAACTTATAAAATGCCCCATCATGAAATAGGGGAAGGGGAGTAAGAGTATACTTATCATGAAACAGAACAGATGAACATAGGGGAAGGGGGAAAAACAGAAAAAGAGAGGAAGGCAAACCAAAAGAGAGTCTTGACTGTAGAGAACAAACTGAGGGTTGATGGAGGGAGGAGGGTAGGGGGTTGGGCTAGATGGGGGATGGGCATTAAGGAGGACACTTGTTATGATGAGCACTGGGTGTTGTATGTAAGTGATGAATCACTAAAGTCTCCTGAAACTTGTACTACACTGTATGTCAACTAACTAGAATTTAAGTAAAAACTTGAAACAAACAAAAAAGAGTATACTTATCATGGCAGACAGTGGAGAGGTTGTTGCTGGGGAGAAGACGATGAAGGAGTGGGTTTTTAAAAAAAAGTTACACGTATCATGATGAGCACTGAGTAATGTATAGAATTGTCAATCATTGTATTGTACACCAGAAACTATGTTAGTTATATTTGACTATACTGAACTATATGTTAATTATACTGATTTTTTTTTTTTAAGATTTTATTTATTTATTTGACAGAGAGATAGCAAGGGCAGGAACATAAGCAGGGGGAGTGGGGGAGGGAGAAGCAGGCTTCCTGAGGAGCAGGGAGCCCGATGCGGGGCTCGATCCCAGGATCCCGGGATCATGACCTGAGCCAAAGGCAGACGCTTAACAACTGAGCCACCCAGGTGCCCCTATAATGATTTTTTTAATTTTTAAATTATTTTTATTATTTTTTATACTTGAATTTTTTTGAATTTTTTTAAAGATTTTATTTTTAAATAATCTCTAGACCCAACTTGGGGCTCAAACTCACAACCCCAAGGTCAAGAGTCGCATGCTCTACTGACTAAGCCAGCCAGGTGCCCCTCTTCTTGAATTTTAAAAAACCCATCACTTCAAAGATAGAAAACTTTACAGATAGACTCATGGGTGTTCCCCAAGGAAAGCTGCAGTATTTTTTTTTTCATTCAAGATTTTATTTAAATTCAAGTTAGTTCACATACAGTGGAGTATTAGTTTCAGGAGTAGAGCAATTCATCAGTTGCATATAATACCCAGTGCTCATCACATCACGTGCCCTCCTTAGTGCCCATCCCCCAGTTACCGCATCCCTACACCCCCCTCCCCTCCAGCAATCCTCAGTTTGTTTCCTGTAATCAAGAGTCTCTTATACTTTGCCTCCCTCTCTGCTTTGTCTTATTTTATTTTTCCTTCCCTTCCCTATGTTCATCTGTTTTGTTTCTTAAATTCCACATATGAGTGAAATCATAGGGTATTTGTCTTTCTCTGAAAGCTCCAATATCTTAAAAAATAAACCAAAGTGGGGGGCGGGGAATGTGTACGTGTGTGTGTGTGTGTGTGTGTTTGTGTGTGTGTGTGAAGAGATGAAACATACTGTCATAGAAAACACAAACAACATAAAAAGCATAGGGTAAAGACCATTCTTCCCATTCCTGCCCCCAGGCTCTCTCTTTCCCTTTCTAAAAGTAACCTATGTTACCACTCTCTAAGTTTGCTTATTTATTTATTTTTATCATTTATAAGTAGGGTAACAGTCTGAAGTCCAGGCTGTGCATTTACAAGGAGAGCTTTCCATATAAGAATGCCAACACTTCCTTCTTTCTTTCCTACTGATGGGGTCATGGTTTTCTATTGTATGAATGTACCATAGTTTAGCTCATCGTTGGTGGATTTTGATATGATTTCCAGACTTCTACAGTTACCAACAATTCCAATGAATAACCATATGCAGAATGTCATTTCACAAGTATCAGTTGACACATTTTGTTTTTACAAAACCAACAAGATAACTCAGCCCCCCGGAAATGACGGAACAGCACCAGGTCAGGGTCAACTGCGCTGGCTGAAGAGTAACCCTCCCGTGCAGGACCTGTCACCTGATGTCACCGCTTTTCATTTTAGTGTTTCCGCCCTGTTCATTGGTCAGATGCATTCATGGGAAGCCTCTAGTGCTTCCAGAAGCTTGATGCTCACAGAGATTACTTATCACAAGCAAGAAAGGCCAGGGAAAACCCACGTGTTCCTGAGAAAAATGAATGATCTAGTCACGGTCAATTTAGAATTCTGCTCCTGCTCCACAGGAGAGCTGATGCTTTCCTGATGTTGTCCTTGTTGTCACTGAGCTTTTTGGGTAGTGAAGATGGGAGAAGATGTGGTAGCTTCGAAACATGCCTCACAGTTGCTTAATGGGGGGCATTTTGTTTGTTTTTCAAGTAATTCACAAAAAGACATAAAGGAACTGTGAGAGACTCAGATCTACTGAATGTGGTTCCGAACACTGATTTAAGCCTAAATCAGTGGTCTGAGGGACATCCTTAAACAAGCTCAGGAAGTGATTGTTTAAAATATTTATATTTATGTATCCATACACTATAGCGATATGTATGATGTTTACCCAAAAGTGCGATCAGAAAAATTCCTTGCACGGGAGTGGTCGAAATATTATAGAACTAGAAATTAATGCAGTTGAGGACTGGTCAGCCTTCAATGCCAAGAGCCCTCCCAGCCATGCCATACCTAAGACAAAAAGTGTCATTACAGCTATAGATCACCGCAATGCACCTTTCAAAAAGACGGCTCTTACATGTTTGTAAGTTTATGCAGGATTCATCTAACTGATAAATATAAAATAATGAGATCGTGCCATCACGAAGATAAAATGTACTGCAGTGAGCATTTGTCCAAACAAGTCTTATTATAAATGAAACCAAGCAGGTGAGGTTAAGGTTGACCAGTATGCCCGAGCAATGTCATGCTTGTGCAGGTCCACACATGGGAGCTGAGACTCAGGAATTCTGTAAGCTGATTGGTAGATGAAAACTGATCAAAACGGGAGTGTTTACACTGTGGGAATCTGTCAGTGCTGTAAATCAGGGTAGTTCTCTTCCCCCAAAGACCCTGTTCAACATTTGCTGACATACCACTGTATCTAAGGTCGTTCAGCCAATTCAAAATAAAGACAAGTTTTGCCTGGACTATGTAAGTATACACTTTCACCTTTTTGTTTTTATTGCGCTTTTAAATTTTTAAATTGCGCTTAAATGTTTAAATCAAACATTATTTTCACTTCAGAGAAATCCTTTAAGGTAAGGCAGGAATATTGTTTCTCCCCACCCCATTTCAGAGATGAGGACATTTAGGCACAACGGAGATGAAATATTTTGCCCAAGGACGCACAACTAGGTAATGGAAAAACTAAAACAGACGGTTCTGCTCAGGACACGTTGGACCTCTGGCAAAAGAGAAAAACTATTGAGCAAGGACAGAAAATCAACAAGGTGCCCCACGCAATGGTGACCCTATGACTTTTCTGTCTGAAATCTGTTAACTGGTTGTGATGTCGTAGTTTAAAAAAAAAAAATGCTGTTGAGGTACTTAGTCTGGATGGGCCAGTGAAGGGTCTTCTCTGTCCCAAGTGGATCCAATGAGTTATTATGTCATAGCAAAGATTGGGACTGGGCTGTGCTCTATTCGTATTTAGGGTTATAATTTTTAGGGCTATGTTCATAATGAGACCCTATGGCACCAGATCAGGATTCCAGGTTGTTTCCATTAAGACTCGTCCAAACACAAAAAGTAAAAAAATAATAATAAATGAATAAATATATAAATAAATAAGACTCGTTCAAATGCAATTGCCTAAATGTAACCCACACAGACTTGAATAAAACAAGGTCATGTAACTGTGAAATCCAGGGGGTATTCAGGCAAGGGTGGGTCAAGGGATCCAAACTGATTTTTAGGACTCTGTTTTGCACTCTCTATTTTGCACTCTCTATTTTTGAACTCTTAAGTCTACCCTTGTGGCATTAATATCTCCAGGCTTACAACTTCAATTTCGGTAGGATAAAGGGTTATTTCTTCATAGTCTCTCTGTAGTAGTTAAGGGATCCAGCTACATGGGCTCTGATTGCATCATATGCCCATCCCTGACCCATTTGCTAGGGTATGATCTCTGCCCTGGCTTGAGTCATGTGTTTGCCTCTGGAGTCAAGGCTGAAGTCACCAAATCAAATGCATTGGTGTGGGGGTTGAGGTCACCAAAGAAAATTAGAATTCTGTTATGAGAAGAAAGAAGGAAGAGGAGACTACATGGTAGGCAGAAAATCAACAGATTTCCACTACATAGGAGCTCGATAGATATGTGTTGAATTTATGAATGTAAGAATGAACGAAAGGTCATAGCTACTAAATCATCATCACCTTTTTACCCCCGATAATACCATTTTAAACAATGCAAGACTAGTCATTTTTCTTTCTCTTCTTTTCCTGGTGAAACTTAGAAAACACTCCATCTCTCCAAAACAGAGGACTTTGCAAATAGACTCATGGGTGTTTTCCAAAGAAAGCTGCAATATCTAAATATCTTCCATCAAGCCCATAGCAAAATTATTCCACCAAATTACAGTCTTGTGTAATAGGAGGTAAGTGGGCTTTTTTCCATCGTCCCAGAATCCGGCTAAGTCTTAAGGCTGAAAACGAAAGGTATCAAGTACCCTCATATTCTAAAGAGGACAGACACAAGTCACTAAGAGGTTGGAGTCAGGCATTTCTGTTCAAAGCTTGTCCGGTGTTGGCAGATCCTGCTGTCCTAGCAGCAACCCTATCCCATCTACTCCCCAGTCTACATAAAATAAGGCGGAGGAGCTGGGAGTCTTTATACTGCCATTGTGAATTGGTCAAAGCACTCTTGGGAATGTTCATTGGAATGTTCAGTGTTCTTTGGGAATATTCATTCCCAAACTAGGACTGCAATAAGGCTGTTAGAAACATGTCTGCCTTCAGCTCAGGCCATGATCTCAGGGTCCTGGGATCAAGCCCTACGTCGGGCTCCTTGCTCAGTGGGGAGTCTGCTTCTCCCTCTCCCTCTGCTGCTCCCCCGCTTGTGCTCACTCTCTCTGTTAAATAAATAAAATCTTTTAAAAAGAAAGAAAGAAATAGAAAGAAAGAAGAAAGAAAAGAAACACATCCCAGCTCCTGTTGTGACCACACTTGCCCCTCACCCACCCACAATAGAACCGAGCCTTCCATTCAGATCTCAGGCATCCCTGAGCTTTGGCCAGATCACACTTTCCTACCTCACTGGCTTTGTTCTCCTGTCCCTTGCCTGAAATGCACCTTGCCCCAGTACCCTGCCTTCTGGGAGAAATAGCAACTCCTCTCCAAGTTGATACTCCCCTGTTCAAGGATCATGTCTTCCAGAAGGTCCCCCCATGGGAGGGAATCTCTCCATCTCTGGGATTCCATAGAATTTCACTTTCACTTTCTGGTAGCTGTTGAACGTTCAGCTCTGCTACAGGAATTTGTGTTTGATCTACTACCAGATAAAAGGCTCCTGAGGGCTGGACAGCCCCTAAGGCAGAGCCTTATTCAGTGGACCCCAGCTTGTTCTTCTTGTATTGAGTTGTAGCAAGACAATTTTTTTTAGAATATTAATTTGTGTCTTACTTATGCTACTTTAGAGAAATCAGAAAGAATACCAGGCACTGTTTTGTTTTGTTTTGTTTTCTGATTGTATTTTCCCTCCCTCATTCCAAGAAAGCAGTTGCCTTTGAAAACTCTTGCCTCAGGGGCTAAAGAAGTAGCTTCTGAACAACCTCTCCTCTTGTCCTTTTTCTCCCCCTAAAGCCTAAACCGATTGAAGAGATGATGGTGTGTGTTCAGGGGTAGGGTAGGCGGGGGAGGCAGGCTCTTTAGAAGTGCTTTGTGGCTGGTAGCTGAATGGAAAGGATGTGGTTCTCTGGAAAACAGTTTGGAGGTTCCTCAAAAAGTTGAAAATAGAGCTACCCTATGACCCAGGAATTGCACTACTGGGTATTTACCCCAAAGATACAAATGTAGGGATCCGAAGGGGCACCTGCACCCCAATGTTTATAGCAGCAATGTCCACAATAGCCAAACTGTGGAAAGAGCCCAGAAGTCCATTGACAGATGAATGGATAAAGAAGATGTGGTTCATACATACAATGGAATGTTATGCAGCCATCAAAAAAATGAAATCTTTCCATTTGCAACGGTGTGGATAGACCTAGAGGGTATTATGCTAAGTGAAATAAGTCAATCAGAGAAAGACAGTTATATGATCTCACTGATATGAGGAATTTGAGAAACAAGGCAGAGGATCATAGGGGACGGGAGGGAAAAATGAAACAAGATGAAACCAGAGAGGGAGACAAACATAAGAGACTCTTAATCTCAGGAAACAAACTGAGGGTTGCTGGAGTGGAGGGGGGGTGGGAGGGATGGGGTGGCTGGGTGATGGACATTGGCGAGGGTATGTGCTATGGTGAGCGCTGTGTATGGCATAAAACTAATGAATCACAGACCTGTACCCCTGAAACAAATAATACATTATATGTTAATAATAAGAAAATTTTAAAAAAGATATGTCATTTGCAAATATCTTCCCATTAAAAAAAAAAAAAAAAAGATGTGGTTTCTTTACAGGGGTAGGACCTGTGCTTCATTCCCTAGGAGTATTTCAAAAAAGAGTAGGTCTGTGGTGCACCTAAAAAGGCCAGACTCTAAGAACTAGTGTCTCCAGCCATGGCACAAAGCAGGATCATTCCTGGGACTCTACAGATTTAAGCAATAAGCCTATCAGTGACAACCAAGATGAACTGAAGCCTAGAGATACTTAGTCCATCAGCATTCACATTCTTGAATTCTTCTGTCATCCTGAGAGGGAAGGGAGCTCCCTCCAATAAAAATTAAAAGCCTGGTAGGATATTGGCCAAGAGTTGGAATTCATTTGATCTGTAGAAAAATAAAATAATACAGCTTTCAATGTTAGCTAAGATCTTGGCTATTGAACCGAATGCTGAATCAAAAGGAATTTTCTCTAAACTGGGATCAGATTCATCGACTTGCACTGCACTGGACCCCAGGGTAAGAATCTGCTAAGAACACCTCAGTTTCTAATCCAGAAAAAGTTCAAGTCATGAGCAAAAGAGTGCAGACAGATAGTATAAGAATAGAGGATGATCCGAAGGGGTACATGCACCCCGATGTTTATAGCAGCAATGTCCACAATAGTCAAACTGTGGAAAGAGCCAAGATGTCCATCGACAGATGAATGGATAAAGAAGATGTGGTATATATACACAATGGAATATCATGCAGCCATCAAAAGGAATGAGATCTTGCCATTTGCAACGACATGGATGGAACTGGAGGGTATTATGCTGAGTGAAATAAGTCAATCAGAGAAAGACGTGTATCATATGACCTCACTGATATGAGGAATTCTTAATCTCAGGAAACAAACTGAGGGTTGCTGGAGTGGGGGGTGGGGTGGGAGGGATGGGGTGGCTGGGTGATGGACACTGGGGAGGGTATGTGCTATGGTGAGCGCTGTGAATTGTGTAAGACTGTTGAATCACAGACCTGTACCTCTGAAACAAATAATACATTATATGTTAAAAAAAAGAAGAAGAAGAAAAAGATAGCAGGAGGGGAAGAATGAAGGGGGGAAATCAGAGGGGGAGATGAGCCATGAGAGACGATGGACTCTGAAAAACAAACTGAGGGTTCTAGAGGGGAAGGGGGTGGGAGGATGGGTTAGTCTGGTGGTGGGTATTGAGGAGGGCACGTTCTGCATGGAGCATTGGGTGTTATATGCAAATAATGAATCATGGAACACTACATCAAAAACTAATGATGTACTGTATGGTGATTAGCATAACATAAAAAAAAAAAAAAAGAATAGAGGATGGTGTCATTCAGGGATCAGGTAAGCCCCTGCAAGCTGTGGAGCTGAGAGATGCACTTTGGCTTCCTTCTGCAAGTGTGCATTTTGCATTATGGCAGCTCATAAAATAGTCATTCTTGGTCCTTGGCAGGCAGCAGGCACTTGCCAGAGGTTCCAAATGCACATCATCATCATCCACAAATAACCACAATGGTTAAATACTTCCTATAAACGTGTGACACATGGAAGCCTTCCAATTTTTCTCAGGTAGGAGATGAATAAATGTTATGGAATGCCCTTGGATTTTTTACTTTGATGACAAAAAAATTGGGGAAAAGTATGATTTAAAGTTGTAAGCCACTGGGCGCCTGGGTGGCTCAGTGGGTTAAGCGTCTGCCTTTGGCTCAAATCATGATCACAGGGTCCTGGGATAGAGCCATGCATTGGGCTCCCTGCTCAGCAGGGAGCTTGCTTCCCCCTCTACCCCTCCTCCCTGCTTGTGCTCTCTCACTCTCTCAAATAAATAAAATCCTTAAACAAAAAAATGAAGTTGTAAGCCCTTTCTGAATGACTTTTGGGAAAAACGAACTCTTTGTTCTTGGAAAAATATTTCAGACAGTCTTTGAATAACATAAATATAAACCGAGGAACCAAGGAGACCCCACCCCTTTCTTTTGGGAACCCTGAGATGCCACTGTTCGTCTCTATACAGATGTTGAAATAAATAAGCTAAGTGCTCTGGGCGATCATATGAATAGGATGTATGTCTCCACGTACTTTGTCGTTACTTTGGAATAAGTGGATCTTTTCTCTGTATGGGTGGTGTGTGTGGTCAAGCTGGGGCACACAGAAGACTAGTTGAAGAGACTGGTGGGAGACACGAGATAGCTTCATGGTCCCCTTCCTCTGCAGAAGAGACTTGGGAAGGACCTGGCCCGGCTTAGAACAATCATGCAGGTGACCTTCTGTCGGTGGTGATCAAGACCTGTTGAGTAAGGTATTGCTGTTGGGCCATTTGCTGTTGTGAGTGTCCTGCTGCGGCCAGAGGGCCAATCACATCTGGAGGCAGGGGGTGGGGGACAAGCTGGGGCAGCCTTTTCTCTCAGTCATTCTGGGAAGAGGCGGATTCTGGCTGAAGCAAAGAGGAGGTGGGCTATGAGAAGGGGGTGGAAACTCCTTCCTTTTCCCCAGCAGACGTTGCAAAATGTGATGCCAGTCTGGGACTTTTGTAGTGGGGGCAGGGCGATTCCCTCCAGGTGGAAGCAGGAGGCAGCCCTTTGGGGGATCCCAGAGCAGATCTGAGCTCTCAGAGAAGCCACATCAAGCAGGACTATGAGGCTCTGCATTATACAGAGTTCATTTCATTGTACCCAACCCCTCAGAGATGTCTTCATTTCAACTTAGTCATTGCGGGGCTGTGAGCGATCGAGGGAAGGTTCGAGCTGGACTCCCAAAAGGGCTTGATATCTCCTCTCTGAAGCCAGAGTTGGGGACACAGTGATGAGTCCAAGGACCAGTCATCCCCAAGAATCACTGGCAACAACATTAGGCAAGACAGCAAGAAGAACAAAGAGGGCTTATTGCACATGCATGAGACAGCATCCTGCACATCCCTTTTTTTTTTTTTTTAAGATTTATTTATTTGAAAGTGAGAGAGACAGACACAGACAGACAGCACCTGGGAAGGGCAGAGGGAAAGGGAGAGAGAGAGAGTCTGAAGCAGACTCCATGTTAAACACAGAGCCAGATGCGGGGCTTGATCCCAGAACCCCGAGATCATGACCTGAGCCAAAACCAAGATTCGGACACTTAACTGACTGTGCCACCCAGGTGCCCCACATCCTGCACATTCTTCAACGTGCCTGGGGATTGCTTTGCAAAGACTAGAGTCTGAGATCATGCTGGTGGGGTCTGGAATCTTCTTCATGAGAATATTAATAGAAATGTGATTATCTAAAGTTATGGTTGCAGGCCTTTGAGAGCTTCTGTGGGCTTACAGCCTGAGCAGCATCTCCTGGTGAGGAAGGCCACCTGGCCAAGCAGCTGTCATCCTCTGTCTCTGGGTCCCACCTTCTTCTGAGACTTTTCCACCCCAATTCCTGCTGCCACCTCCCAGCCTGGCCCCAGGGAATGCTTCTCCCCCTCTTCAGCACTTTGGCCTGAGCAAGGATCAAGCTACTCTCCTTAGATCTCTTGAGCATGGAATTATCTCAATACTAAAAGAAGTCAACTCATACTCAAATAAATTTTAAATTTGAAACAAATACCGAACTCTAATTATTAAAAAAGGCTGAATTGCTTTAGGCTATATGTTTTTAATTTTTCAGAACAAAATATTGGCCAAAATACATGATTAAAAAAAGATATAAATAACACAAAGTTTTTCAATATGCAGATCCAGATCCCACCGTAACTTCACTCCAGTGCTGGGGGCAATTCCACACATATCTCTGAATTCTCTGTCTACACTCCGGCCTGTCTCTATGGACCAAATGCCATCATATTCTCTACCATACTACAGTGGTGTTTTGAATGCCTTATTCTCTCTTTTATCCCAGTCACCCACCTTGATGGCTCCCCACCCTTTCTCATGTCCATCCTGAAGGACAGGCTTTCTTCAGAGTTGATCAACAATTCAGAGTAGACTGACAGAGGAATGGCTATACAGATCCATAATACCACAAACAATGGCAGAGTTGTAGCATATTCTTACCACAGTTATAGAAAATTTTTTTTAAAGATTTATTTTTAAATTTATTTTAGAGCGAGAAAGAGAGCGCATGACCAGGAGGGGCAGAGGGAGAGAGAATCCCAAGCAGACCCCATGGGGAGCTGAGCACAGAGCCCAATCTTAGGACCCTGAGATCACAACCAGAGCCGAAACCAAGAGTCAGACACTTAACAAACTGAGCCACCCAGGCGCCCCAGTTAGACACATTTAGTAAGAGGAAGACAGTTTCTCTTATCCCCTGCCACTCTGTGTGGCTGATTGTGCTTTCCAAAATGGCTACAGCAAAATTTGGGGGCCCACATGCTCTTCCAGAATGTATTCCTATTTCCCCTCCCCAAACGGAGGTAGGGCTTGTGAATGAACAGAATGTGGCGGAAGTGATACCCCACATGATTTCCAAAGCTAGAATACCCTCTCTGCTTGCTTGCGCACTCTCTCTCTCAACACACTCACTCTTGGAAGCCATCCACCATGCTTCAAGGAAGCTCAAAGCAGCCCATGCAGAGAGACCACATGGAGATGCCCAGGTGAACAGGAATTGAGTCCCTCCCCCCCACCAATAGCCAGCATAAACTATGAGCTATGTCAGTGATTGAGCTTCCAGATGATTCTTGGTATCATAGAGCAAAGAAAAAGCACCCCCTCTGTGCCCTGTTGGAATTCGTGACCCTCATAATTATGAGCATCACAAAAAGCTGCTTTACACCATGACATTTTGGGGTAACTTGTTACCCAGCCGTAATTCCTAGAACATGCTAGTAGATTGGATACACAGATAGTGACTGAATCCATATTTATTTTCTTCATAGAATTTACACTCCCCTATTTCTGAGATTCCTTTCATGGCTGCACACAATGTGGGAGTTTCAGGGGCCCTGAGTTTGGACCAGTCCAGAGATATTCTTAGGAGTCAGACATACAGAGTTGGAAAATACCAATTTTGTTACTGGTATGTTGATTGGTAAATATGGCTTGAAAACCACGGCCAAGTGGGTTTGCTAATAGCTTGCTCCTCAATTAGACAAGGTCACTCACCCCTAGGTACTGGCCCAGCAGAATAATTGTAAACCTCCTCCCCACTTCCATCCCCCCAACCCCGAGCCGAGCCACGTAGACCCCTTGTTGCAAGGCAGGGAAGCCTTTCTAACGCTGAGAAAGGGGCTCAGTGAGCATGCCCAGTTCCTTTTCCCAGCTCACCAATCAGACCACTCCCTCCTCCTGCTAGCAGAATTAGGGGTGGGGAAAAACAGCAACAGGGCTAGCTCCCCAGAGCAACTTCCACGTGGGAGCGTGACTGTCATACCTCTCAGTCAGATTACTATGAAATAGTTATATTTCTTAAGTTTTTCTACTTTAGCTTTGTTCTAAGCAAACACTCCCATGAAATCAGGGATTCTATGGGCTAATTATATATTTATTCCAATATACATTAAAATAAGCACTCAACTATTAAAAATTGTCCGTGTGCCATTTAAAATAATTTCTCATATATCAGTGGCTGTATATCACACTTGAGGAAATGATACTATAAGAAACTGACACAGAACACCCCACAAAATGAGAATGAGTAAGTTCCAGCTCAGGCAGATACATAATTAAGTGTTTGATCAAAGACAAACATGACCCATGAAAATTGACATTAAATGAAAAAAATTAGAGAGGATTACATGTTACTATTTTTTTTTTCCCAATAGCGTAATCCCCAGGGAGGATGGTAGCAGAAGATTTATGAAGCAGGAAGTGAAAATCATATGACATTAAAATGGGGTCTCCTGGGGGTGCCTGGGTGGTTCAGTCCAGTAAGCATCTGCCTTCAGCTCAGGTCATGATCCCAGGGTCCTGGGATGGAGCCCCGCATCGGGCTCCCTGCTCAGGGGGGAGACTGCTTCTCCCTCTCCTTCTGCCCCTCCCCCTGCTCGTGCTCTCACTCTCTGTCAAATAAATAAAATTTAAAAAAATAATAAAAATAAAAATAAAATAAAATGGGGTCTCCTAATTCTTCCTGTCATGCCAGCGTTGTGGGATGTTTCAAATGACTATTATTCTGGATTCTGAACCTTCATGTGTTTATGTGCCAACTGCTGTTCTATGAGTCTTTGAGGCAGAAGTTTGCTCTACCTCACCCTTGGTAACAACAGCTGCTGCCCATTTTTTTTTTCTCTCCCCTTCTTCTTTGTCTCGTTCCCAGAGCCCACAGGGGAGATGCCAGAGAGGGATGCCAGCCTGCAGTGCAGTCACAGAACCATAGCAGGATGGTGGTTAGACTGTTTTTGGTTGCTAATAGTGGTCTCTTAGGGCTGTTTCCATTTGAGAGTTTGGCTGCTAATAGTAGTCTCTTAGGGCTGTTTCCATTTGAGAGTGATACCGGTTTGAAAGAGAAGATAATCTCCTTTCATCCTGACAGCCCACACTGGAATGTCCTTGTCACTTGGTTTCCCGACTCACTGCACAAAGAGGGAGAGCTCTGGAAGCCAGCCAGGCCATAGAAGTAAAAATCAGTGGTACCAGAGCTGGAAAATGCCCTCTTGTACCAACGACCTTTTTTTGCCAAGAAGGACCTACTCAGTTGAAGGTGAGGCTGTCGTTTCTGACCATTTCTTAGTCACTGTTCTGAAGCTTGTATCTCCTTTGACTTGCCTTCCCAGCTTATGCCAAACACAGATCTGTTCTGGGAGGAACGGAAAGAACACTTAGTCAGGAGCTGGGTTCTGACTTTGCTCTGCTACCAGCTTGTACTGGGATATTGGCTTCTAAGTTCTTCAGGCCTTGGTTTCCCCCTCTTTCGATTAAAGGAATTTTTTCATACTGAGCTCCATAGAACCGTAGGATCCCTGGATTTCCCCCAGACTTAATTAATTTATTTTTAAAGATCTTATTTATGTATTTATGTATGTATGTATGTATTTATTTATTGAGTGTGTGAGTGGGGGGAGGGGCAGAGGGAGAGAGAGAACCCCAAGCAGACTCAGCGCTGAGCAAGGAGCCAAATGTGGGCTTGATCTCATGACCCCAAGATCATGACCCAAGCTGAAATCAAGAGTTGGATGCTCAACCAACTAAGCCACCCAGGTGCACCTCCCCAGACTTAATTTAATGAGTGATTTAAAGATTTAATGAGGGGCGAAAGATAGGCTGGGAGTCTGGGATTAGCCTCCTCCCTGTAACACACACACACACACACACACACACACAACACACAACTCTGGGGCGCCAGGGTGGCTCAGTCAGTTAAGCATCTGCCTTCTGCTCAGGTCATGATCCTGGGGTCCTGGGATCCAACCCCACATGGGGCTCCCTGCTCAGCAGGCAGTCTGCTTCTCCCTCTCCCTCTGCCCCTCCCCTCTTACCCACTCGTGTGCTCTCTCTCTCTCTCACTCTGCTCTCTCACATAAATAAATAAAATCTTTAAAAACAAAACAAAACAACACCCAACTCCTCCAGCAACCAAACCAGCTTGGCTTTGAAATTTTACTTTATATCTTGGAATTCTAGGAATGGTTTTATTTGGTATGGGGAGAGAACTCACTGCTGATTTTTTTTTTTTTTTTTTAATCCATAGGACTTAAAAAGGTCTTTAAAGAGTCCCTTTGATCTCTGGTGTCTGTGATTCCAGAAACCCTGGATAGATTCTATGGCACAAATCCTTCTTTGTGGGATTTTTTTTCTTTTGGTCCCATGCCATACCCGATTTTTATTAAGCTGAGGAGAAAGGATTCACTTCTGGGAAGCATATTGTATTTAGATCCAGAGGCAAGAGTGGGTGACATGGGCATTGTGACCACCAGTGATCACCAGGGAGCCAACTCAAGAGTCACTTAAGCCTACTCATCAGAGGACAATGGTCCATCCGATTCTGCTCAGTCTCCAGCAGAGTTACTGCTATCCCTCCATGTTACCCCCATCACCGTGATGTCCCTGATGAACCCCCTCAAGTTGTGGTGTGGACAAAGGCAACAGCCGGTGAGCAGTGGACCGCCAGGGCATTTAAAAAGGTACAGTTCCACTCTGAGAGGCATCCTATCATCTCAAAACAAGATAAGATAATCCCTCTGAGTTCTTTCTCTCTGTCCCAGGACACCGCGCTATCACTCCAGCAACCAGGGCAGCAAACAAGGGAGACCTCCTCCCAGGTTAGGCAGCAGTGATCACGTTCAGCCACAGTAACGTGCTACCCAGAGAGGCTGAGGCACCTGTGAGGTGGCGGGAGCGGACGAAGTTCTTTGGCCAGAGGGAATGAAGGACTGAAGGAGTGAATGACTTCCATGAATTGAAGGATCGGTAGGCATCCTTCCCATTCATGTGTAGAAATCAGGACAGTACGATGCAAAGAATTATCTGCTATCTCTGGACACGTTGGAAGGACACAAATGGCCCCTGCCCCAGAGCTGGGAAGTGCTTTGTCCTCCCCATCAAACACCTTCTCTGCAGAACACAGCCCAACAGCCATAAGCACTGACCTGACTTCTGGGCTAACTGGTGCCCACACCACTCTGATCATGTCCAGGCCAGTAGGACACCTAGCATCATAGGTGGCCCCTACGTTGGCTGTTTGGATTTCCACCAAGATAAAAAAATATAGATAGCTACCACCCATATGTTAAAAAAACCCTGCTTATATATAATTAAAACTTTATGATGCAATAAACTTTGCCCAAATTTCAGGGAACTCTATTAAGAAACTAAATGTGTGATTAAACATTTCTTTCTGCAGAAAGAAAGCCTGCTTTGGCAAAACCCAATTCAACAAATGAATTCATTGATTCACTTATTCAACAGACATCTATTGGCCCCTCTTAGGTGCCAGACGTTGTGTGAGAAGTTGCAGGAAATCCAGACAGAATACAGCTCCCATCCTGACCACATACACACGAAAAATATCGAACTAATAAGAATGATGTCATGACAGATATAAACCAAGCACTATGGAAATTGAGAATGGGGAGGTCTTCTGTCCCAAGGATGGGTAGGAGTTTTACAGGTAGACATGGAGGAATAGTATATTAGGGAGAAGACAAGTCTCACAACATTCCGAGTTGCATACATTTACTTGACAATTTAGGAAAATCGTGGATCCAATTGGACTACAGGGCAGGGTGGGAGTGGAAGGCTGAGGGAAGGAGCAGAAGACAAAGGCTGAGGACTTCGGGCTTAATTCTCAAAGCAATGGAGAGTGATCCAAAACGAATAGTTATGTGATCAGGGTATTAGGAAATTTGACCTGGTTCTTGGTGTGAGTGGGTTGGGGGAAGGAGAGAAGCGAAGAAGGCGGTAAGGCCATTTTAGAGGACCCTGCAGGAGTCTTGCCAGGGAGGTCTGGATAAGGAGTTGGCCGTGGAAACAGACAAGAGACAATGGATAGAGGAGCCAATTCTCAGGCTGAATCCTCAGACTTAGTTGTGGACTGGCTGGCGGAAGCAAGTAATGAGGTGACTGAACTCTTCACCAGGCTCCGGGGAGAAGGAAGCGGATGTATTTAGCACAGAGAAGTCAGGAAGAAACATATCTTGGGAAGATAAACTTGTTTGATTTGGGGGAGTTTCTTAGGGAAAGAGAATGAGTGAACTGACCTGCCTTCTATTTTTTTTTTTTTTTTTTAAGATTTTATTTATTTGACAGAGAGAGACACAGCGAGAGAGGGAACACAGCAGGGGAAGTGGGAGAGGGAGAAGCAGGCTTCCTGCGGAGCAGGGAGCCCGATGCGGGGCTCGATCCCAGGACCCTGGGATCATGACCTGAGCCGAAGGCAGACGTTTAACGACTGAGCCACCCAGGCGCCCCTGACCTGCCTTCTATTAACTCTCTTATCAAACGGAATTGCACAGCTGTTATCAGTAGAATAGAGCCTGAAGGGAAATGTGACTGAGGTAGAGGTGAGGGACATCTGTGCACCCACTGAAGGAATGGAAAATGCTTTACAGGGACAGTCTACGCTGTGTGATTTACCCAGATAAGAAAGTACAGATTCACTTAATTAGCTTTTCCATTTTATTAATGACTTTATTTTTTTTTAATTTTACTAAGGTATAATTGATGGATACAATTGTAATATATTTAAAGTGTACTATAAAGGGCGCGTGGGTGGCTCAGTTGGTTAAGCGACTGCCTTCGGCTCAGGTCATGATCCTGGAGTCCCAGGATCGAGTCCCGCATCGGGCTCCCTGCTCAGCGGGGAGTCTGCTTCGTCCTCTGACCCTATCCCCTCTCAGGTGTTCTTTCTCTCTCATTCTCTCTCTCTCAAATAAATCAATAAAATCTTTAAAAAAATAAAAAATAAAAATAAATAAATAAATAAAATAAAGTGTACTATATGGGGGCGCCTGGGTGGCTCGGTTGGTTGAGCGTCTGATTCTTGATTTCGGCTCAGGTCATGATCTCTGGGTCATGAGATCAAGCCCCATGCTGGGCTCCACACACAGCGGGGAGTCTGCTTGAGATTCTCTCTTCCTCTGTCCCTCCCTCTGCTGTCTCTCTCTCTGTGTCTCTCAAATATAAATAAATAAATCTTAAAAAAAAATCTCCATGTGAGTCATTTTAAAGTTGGTTCTAACACTGCATGAAAATCTAGTTCTACTTATTTTGCTATGCCTTTTCTTCCTCCAAGATAGAAACTTGTCTGCATATTTTATTCAGCCATTATTTGAAAGAACTTCCAGATTTATTTTAAGATCAATGCAATTCAACTACTTTGGATTCTGGCGTGCTCTTTCTTGACCCATACCAGACCCTGGCAGGAATTTGCAGTGGTTTCAACTGGGAGAAAATAATTTGCCTTGATTTATTTATTTATTTATTTATTTATTTATTTCTCCCCGCTGAGCAGAGAGCCCACTGGGGGGCTAGATCCAGGACACTGGGATCAGGACCTGAGCCAAAGGCAGCTACCCAACCGACTGAGTCACCCAGGCGCCTAATTTGTCTTTAATTTATAGGTTTCACCATTAGTCTGGGAAGGTCAAACCTAACTTCGTTTTTTTAAACTTCGAAATCCAAAATGGCTGGAAACAGAACTCTTTTATAAAGTAATTTTCACATAGTTTTTCCAGAATAGCCATAAAATAATCTCTTTTTTACTCCTTTTACCCTCACTCCACAAAATGTAAAGAAACTGATGAAGAAATTCATCTAAAGATATTTCAAAAATTCAAGCCAACAGAGATCCAGAAAGTCAGTCCAGTCTATCTCCTAGCCAGGAGGTGAAAGCCTACGGAAGCCTTGGGTCTCAGCATGAGAGAGTGGTTTCGGAATTGCTGAGCAAAGTCATATAGCAATGAGCTAGGGGCACCAGGGTGGCTCAGTTGGTTAAGCATCTGCCTTCAGCTCGAGTCTTGATCCCAGGGTCCTGGGATCGAGCCCCGCATGGGACTCCCTGCTCAGCGGGAAACCTGCTTCTCCCTTTCCCTCTGCTGCTCCCCCTGCTTGTGCTCACTCTGTCAAATAAATAAATAAAATCTTAAAAAAAGAAGAAAGAAAGAAAGAAAGAAAGAAAGAAAGAAAGAAAGAAGAAAGAAAGAAAGAAGGAAGGAAGGAAATGAACTAAAGAAAGAAGGAAATGGAAACAAAGCCCCTGGCTAACCAGCGGGGCCTTCTGGACCCCCGGACTCCAGAGCATCTGTAGGCTGGGGGCATCCCAAGAAATAATAAAACCGATAATAAAAGTCAATATCCCTGCTGTAGGGCAGTTACTTCCGCCGGGCACTGGGTATTCACAATGGCATTCACCCTGTCCACAACAGCCCCGGGAGGGTGAGGGTGTGCTTTTCAATCTCATTTCACGGATAAGGACATCAAAGGCTCCAAGCAAGCTGCAAAGTGGCAGATTTATGATCCAGACCATTTGTCTGACTCCAAATTGTGTGCCTGCCCCTCCAGCCCGTTTTTCTCACACACTTGAGCGGGAGGCCCGCTAAGACTCCTGGCTGTGGGCTGAGCTGTTCAGAAGCTGAGCTCTTGTGCATAGAACTGAGACTCCACATTCTTCTGGCTAAGGGTTCTTCGCTTTAGAAGTTCTTACTTTTCCATTTTGCTGAAGGTTATTTTCTACTTTCTCCTGCTCATAGCAGAATAACTATTTTTCTACCGTTATATGAAAACAGGCTAAAGATTCTGTTGCCCTTCTGCTAATCCTCCTGATGTTTTTGCTTCCTTACCCAATTGGCGGCGAGCTTTCAAATGCTAATCTTTCCCTGTCTCCCACTCTCTCCAAATTGCTGCTTGTTGAGCTCCTTTGGTAACTACTATTGTGTTTTCTCAGACTCTTGGTCTCAGGGTCGTGGGATCAGGGCTCCACGCTGGGTATGGAGCCTGCTTCAGATTATCTCTCTCTCCCTCCCCACCTAAATAAATAAATAAAGTCTTTTTTATTTTATTTTATTTATTTATTTGACAGAGAGAGAGACATTGAGAGAGGGAACACAAGCAGGGGGAGTGGGAGAGGGAGAAGCAGGCTTCCCACCGAGCAGGGAGCCCGATGTGGGGCTCGATCCCAGGACCCTGGGATCATGACCTGAGCCGAAGGCAGACGCTTAACAACTGAGCCACCCAGGCGCCCCTAAATAAATAAAATCTTAATAAAAAAAAGATTTAGGGGCGCCTGGGTGGCTCAGTTGTTTAAGCCTCTGCTTTCGGCTCAGGTCATGATTCCAAGGTCTTGGGATCAAGCCCCAGGTGGGGTTCCTTGCTCAGTGTGTGGTGGTGGTGGGGGGTCTCCTTCTCCTCCCTCTGCCCCTTCTCCCGCTCATGCTCTCTCTCAAATAAATAAATAAATAAAATCTTTAAAAAAAAAATTAACAATGTGTGCTTCAGAGTGCATCGTTTATCACTCTTGCATCTTCCCTTGAGCTACCCTTAGCTTGAAATGCTCTTTGTCTTCTCAGCTAGGACACGTGTGGGATATATCATCTAAATCATCACATATTCATCAATAGGTTTCTTTTTACTCTGGGAGGCAAAGGGCCTCTTCGCTGAGAGCAGGCTTTTTATTTATTTATTTTTGAAGATTTTATTTATTTATTTCAGAGAGAGAAAGAGAGAGAGAGAGAGTGAGAGAGCACAAGCCTGGGGGAGAGGCAGAGGGAGAGGGAGAAGCAGGCTCCCTGACTGAGCCACCTAGTTGCCCTCCATTCCTTTCTTTCAGTGCACAATGATATTACTCCATGGTCTCCTGCCTTCCCTTGTTGCTGTGGAGTCCTAGTCTAGGGCCAAACAGATACTTTGTCTTTTGTCTGGAAGTATGTAAAATTTCTCTTTATCCTTGCAACTCAGAAAACTAGCCCGCAGATATCTAGGAATAGACGTATTATTTTTCTAATCCTGCCTGAAACTTGCTAAACCTTTTCAAGTTGATGACTTCAGTTTACTTAAACCAAATTTTTGTTCTTTGTTTCGAGATGTTTCTTGTGCTTGGGACGCCTGGGTGGCTCAATTGGTTAAGCGTCTGCCTTGGGCTCAGGTCATGATCCTGGGGTCCCGGGATCGAGCCCCACATCAGGCTCCCCGCTCATCAGGGTGCTTGCTTTTCCCTCTGTCTGCTGCTCCCCCTGCTTGTGTGCTCTCTCCCTCTCTCTCTGACAAATAAATAAATAAAATCTTAAAAAAAAAGAAGAGAGATTTCTTCTGCTTGACCACCACACCATTAATCAGATTCTCAATTTCATCTTTTCTCCCTTTTTATGTTTTCACTGAATAACTTAGCTTCAAAATAACACTTGTTCAGCCCAGAGAGGCTTGAGTGAGGGCTTATTTATTATTATTATTTTTTTTATTACTATTAAAGGTATCTTCTGTCTCCTCTAATAAATCAGTACAGCACAAGCTAACCCAATTCTGGGTGTTTCTGTGGGCTATTGGGTTTTTTGTTGTTGCTGTTGTTGTTTTTGGCTTCTGGGTTGCCTAGGACCATTTCTTTCTTTTTTAGATTCAAGTATAATGGACATACAGTGTTATATTAGTATAGACAGTGTATAATATAGTGATTCAACAATTATGTACATTTCTCAGTGCTCATCCAGATTCTAAGACCATTTCTTTGTTTACTCTTGGGTCCATCTGCCCCTGAGGGTACGTCATGCTCTGGAGGTGCGTTAAGTGGAGGGAAAGCTGTTTGTGATACTGCGGATGCAGGGCTAGACCTGTGATGAACAAGCAGACAAACTGTTGTTACAGGATTTTTTTCTCCATCAGTGCTACAGTTCTTGGTCACGCTGCTTCCAAGAATGAAGAGGTGGACCAGACAGAGTGGTGGGTAGCAAAGCAAGGTTTATTGAGCAATAGCAAAATGATAGTACAAAGCTCCCGAGGAGGGAGGGGACCCAAAAGGGTTGCCAACGGAATTTCTAAGTCTAGGGGTTTTTATGGGCTTGTTGGTGGGCTGTTTTAATCTGATTAACTCTCCCTGCGCCTGTCATCCAATCAGGTTTTTGTTACCTATGTATCACATGGGAAAGGCTGGAGGGCTCCTTCCAGGGTGGTGTAAAATCCTTTAAAGGGTGGTTTCCTCTTAGGGTGGGGGAGGGGGGGTGCCCCTTGTCCCTGCCTGCCTGCCTTTCAACTATCCTTCATCACCCTGACTCTTTCCTTGGTCAAGCACCAGAGAGGAGCTTCCTGCTTCCTTTCCTTTCACCAGTAAAGTCTGGTGTTTTTTAGGGAAAGAGAGAAGGACGTGCCCTGTTCAGCTGCCCCAGAATGTCCAGCAGAACTTCTTGGCCCACTTGGAGGCGGATTGGCCAGTCTTGTCTTCTTGAGTGGAGATCTACAGATCTTTTCAAGGCAATCTCTCCCTAAGATCCAATTCTCATCCTACAATTTTTCCCCCATACTTCTCAGAAGCTGGTCTGTTTTTGTTTTTTTTTTTCTTTATTTGAGAGAGAAAGAGAATGAGCAAGAGAGAGAATGCACATGAGCCAGGGGAGGCGCAGAGAAGCAGACTCCCCGATGAGCAGGGAGCCTGCTATGGGACTTGATTCCAGGACCCTGGGACCTGAGCCAAAGGCAGATGCTTAATTGACTGAGCCACCCAGGCGCCCGCTGGTCTGGTTTTTAACAAGGGTTCCAAGACTATTCAATGAGAAATAATTATCTTTTCAATAAAAAGTGCTGGACAACTGGATAGCCATGAGCAAAAGTAATGAAATACTATGCTTACCTCACACAATATATAAAAATTAACTCAAAATGGATCAAAGACCTAAAAGCAAGAGCTGAAACTATAAAATTCTTAGAAGAAAACTGAAGGGTAAATCTGTAGTACCTTGGATTTGGCAATGCATTCTTAGATATAACGCCAAAAGCACAAGCAATAAATGAAAAAAAAAAAGCAAACATTGGATTTAATCAGAATTAAAGACTTCTACGCTTGTAGAGACACTATCACACACAGAATGGAGGAAAATATTTGGAAATAATATATCTGATGAGAGACTTATAGCTGGACTACATGAAAAGCTCTTACAACTCAATAATAAACAACACCATTTTTTTTTTTAAAGATTTTATTTATTTACTTGACAAAGAGACAGCGAGAGAGGGGACACAAGTGGGGGAGTGGGAGAGGGAGAAGCAGGCTTCCCGCCGAGCAGGGAGCCCAATGTGGGACTCGATCCCAGGACCCTGGGATCATGACCTGAGCCGAAGGCAGACGCTTAACGACTGAGCCACCCAGGCGCTCCAACAACACCATTTTTTTAAATGAGTAAATTATCTGAATAGACATTTCTCCAAAGAAGATATACAATAACCAATAAACATGAAAAGTGCTGGGCATCATTAATCATCAGAGACATACGGATCAAAACCACAACGAAATACCATTCCACACTCACTAGAATGGCTAGAATCAAAAAGTCAGCTAATGACAAGGGCCAGTAAGGATGTGGCGAAATCAGAACTCTCCTACAGTACTGGTGGGAATGTGAAATAATGTAGCCACTGGCATTTCCTCAAATGATTAAACTTAAAGAGTTTCCATTTGACCCAGCAATTCCAGTCCTGAGTCACAACCTAAATGGAAACAACCCAAGTATCCATCAACTGATGAATGGATAAACAAAATGTGATCTATCTATACAATGGAATATGACTTGGAATGAGGTACTAATACTTGCTACAGCATGGATGACCTTAAAAATATCATGCTAGGGGCGCCTGGGTGGCTCAGTTGGTTAAGCGACTGCCTTCGGCTCAGGTCATGATCCTGGAGTCCCGGGATCGAGTCCCGCATCGGGCTCCCTGCTCGGCAGGGAGTCTGCTTCGTCCTCTGACCCTATCCCCTCTCATGTGTTCTCTCTCTCTCATTCTCTCTCTCTCAAATAAATAAATAAAATCTTTAAAAAAAAAAAATATCATGCTAAGTAAAAGAACCCAGTTACAAAAGATTGCATATTATATGATTCCACTTATATGAAATGTCCAGAATCGGCAAAGCTATAGAGACAGGAAATAGATTAGTGGTGCTCAGGGCTGGTTGTAGTTGGGGGTTGAGGGCGGTAGAGGGGGAAGGTAGGGGTCAAAAGCAATAGCTAAAGGGTAAATGTTTCTTTTGAAGTGCTGAAAATGTTCTAAAATTGACTGTGGTTGGGGTTGTATATCTGTGAAAATATATCTAAAATGCATGGAACTGGGCGCCTGGGTGGCTCAATCGTTAAGCGTCTGCCTTCGGCTCAGGTCATGATCCCAGGGTCCTGGGATCGAGCCCCGCATCGGG